>NC_069500.1:943780554-943835554 GCF_027579735.1 Bombina bombina
GACGCCCCCCAGACGCGATCCAATAATTGAAATCTCGCGATCGTGCACGATCGCGTGGTTTCAATTTGTCTACATCGGAACAGTTGTTCCGATGTAGGCACTTTAGCCCAGACTCGAAAGGGTTAAAGGGAAATTAAAGAGTAAATAATTGCTACATATAATGATGTATTTAAAGCAAAACATAGCTTAAAGGGACAGTCTACAATAGACATTTTATTGTTTTAATAGATAGATAATCCCTTTATTACCCATTCCTTAGTTTTGTACATTTTACCTCTGTGATTACCTTGTAACTACGCATCTTCTGACAGCCCCCTGATCACATGACTGTGACTATTTAAAATCTATTGAGTTGCATTTAGTACTGTGTTGTGCTAACTCTTAAATAACTTCTCTGGCGTGAACACATTGTTATCTATATGGCCCACATGAAATATCAGTCTCCTGTTGTGAAAAACAAATACAAAAGCATGCGATTAAGAGGCTGTCAATAGAGCCTTTGAAACAGGCAGAAATTTAGAGGTTTAAATGTTATAAAGTATATTAATCTAACAATGTTCGTTATTATCGGTTATTTGTAGAGCGCCAAAAGATTCCGCAGCACTATAAACAAAGGCGGAGTACAACAAAACATTTATAGGGATCAAACAGGTAGAGGGCCCTGCCAAGAGTCACACTGTTGTAGTTAGCTCTTAAGAAGGTGATCTACAAACAGCTGGACTCTTAGGCTTGGTTGTGCAAAGCTAGGGAATGGGTAGTAAAGGCATTATCTATCTTTTTAACCAATAACAATTTTTGTGTAGACTGTCCCTTTAAGAATCATATGTAGACATATTTGTAAAAATTATATTAGTCGTTTTAATATTAAAAAGAAATGAGTGTAAAAGTATTTTAGTTTCTACAAACTCTGAGGCACCACCATGTTGGAACCTAAGTTTTTCCTTACCTATCTCTTCTGCTAAGGACAATCAGGGAGAGATAAAAAAACAAGCAATAAAAGAGAGTGTGCAAACAAGGCTTTGTGTAAACCCTGTTAGATAGTTACGATAAAATCCTATATTCCCCACAGATTTGATTACACACTCTCTTTTATTGCCTGTTTTGTGTCTGTCCCTGATTGTCCCCATCAACAGAGATAAATAAATTTAAAAAAAAACAGGTTCCAACATGGTGGTACCCATTATTTTATAGAAAACCCCCCAAAAAATTATAGTTAAATTAGAGGAAAATGGCACAAAATAAATAAGAGTATATTACAAAATTTTCTTTTAACTACACAAAAAATTTATAATACAATCTTAAACTATTTAATGTCTCCTTTTATGAGAATAAAACTCTGAGATTGGCTGCATTTCCACAACCCTGTTGCTAATAACTTGTTTAAGAATAATACAGATTCATTATTGTGTGTGTATATCCCAAGATCAATTCTGGGAGTAGATCTCATTAAAGGGCCATAGTAGTCCCAAAAATGAAATGCTCTAGTTAGTTAGAATATGTAATTTCACAACTATCCACCCTGTACTAGTGTGTGCTGAAGATACAAGGGGTTAAATATACAGTAGAAGTATCGCTAGGGACCAGCAGAACACTGCTGGTCCCGAGCAGATACCGGAGCTGATCCATTCAGCAGTGCTTTGCAGGTCCCAGTACTTCTACTGTGTGTTTAACCCCTTTGCATAGGTTCAGCACACAGTGGTGCAGGGTGGATAGTTGTAAAATTACATATTCTAACTACTTAGAGCATATCATTTTTCGGCTATTATGGCCCTTTAAACTCCGGAATGATTTCCCCATAAACAGGTAATTATGCACAATGTAGGGAAACAATCTTTGCAACACACTCATGATTTATTATGTCTGCTTTTCCTGTAGCTGCGCAACAGATAATTTGCTGCAAAAGGTAATGGCTTGTTTCTATCAGGCTTAGGTTGTTGTAAATTGCTGCCATTACACATGGTTAAAGGGACTTTGTACACTACATTTGTCTTTGCATAAATCTTTTGTAGATGACCCATTTATATATCCCATCTGGGGGTGTTTTTGTAAAAAAATTATAGTATTGCTGATTTTTAAATAACATTGTGCTGATTTTCAGACTCATGACCAAGCCCCACAGTGCCAGATGTATATGTGCGTTTACAGACTACTGGAGGCTCCTGTTTATGTTATCTGTCTTTTTATATGCAGGGAAGGAGGGGGGGTCTGCTCTACTTGCTTTCCCAGTCCCAGGCCTAACCCTATCAACGGTGCAAAACTGTGAGCTTCTAAGTAAGTTTTTAAAAGGCTTTATACTGGATTATTGCATCTGTGCATATTCTTCTTCATAATAGTGTCTATTACATGCAGTTATATGAAAACTGGTGAACACTGTACCTTTACGGATATTACATTGGTAAATGTTACAAAAACATACTGAAATGCTTGCCAGATAAACATTAAAAGGAGATATCATACGTTTAATAGAAATGGGGCTATTTGATTAAAGCATTTGGTTTAAAAAAAAAAGAAAAAAAGAAGACGTCATATGTTCCAAATTCTAAAAAAAAAAAAAAAGTTTGTTTCATGATGGGCACCGTCTGCATTTCTTTAGCGCCAATCTTGGACCATATGGATCAGCTGATTGTTGCATATGCCGCAAGCACATGCCTGACTCCTCTCTATGCCCCAGGACATGCAGAAGACACACATCTTGGTATAAAATAGATGTATGAGGAGGCAATTCTTTGTATTTTGAACAAGAATAGCCCATACTACAGTTATGGCCTCAGGCAGAAGCATATGTTCTCCTCTGGCACTAGCATATTTACAGCTCAGTACTCAATTTACTCACAAGCAGATCACAATGATAAACTTCCAAAACAAGAAAACTCACAACTCAGTAAAGTGTGTGCATGTTTTTACGGTTGCTCTTTTCTAAAGTTTTAAAAATTTGAACACATGCCCCAATAAACCAAAGCTACAGCTGCCCGACTGTAAAGGGTATTTCCATATAGTTTATAATGTATCGGCTAGATTTAGAGTTGGGCGGTAGCCGTCAAAACCAGCGTTAGAGGCTCCTAACGCTGGTTTTGGGCTACCACTGGTATTTGGAGTCAGTCAGGAAAGGGTCTAACGCTCACTTTGCAGCCGCGACTTTTCCATACCGCAGATCCCCCTACGCCATTTGCGTATCCTATTTTTTAAATGGGATCTTTCTAACGCCGGTATTTAGAGTCTTGGCTGAAGTGAGCATTAGAAATCTAAAGACAAAACTCCAGCCGCAGAAAAAAGTCAGTAGTTAAGAGCCGGTTCATAAAGCTCTTAACTACTGTGCTCTAAAGTACACTAACACCCATAAACTACCTATGTACCCCTAAACCAAGGTTACCCCACATCGCCGCCACTCTATTAAAAATTTTTAACCCCTAATCTGCCGCTCCGTACACCGCCGCCAGCTACGTTATCCCTATGTACCCCTAATCTGCTGCCCCTAACATCGCCAACCCCTATATTATATTTATTAACCCCTAATCTGCCGCCCCCAACGTCGCCTCCACCTACCTACACTTATTAACCCCTAATCTGCCGACCGGATCTCGCCGCTACTATAATAAATGTATTAACCCCTAATCCGCCTCACTCCCGCCTCAATAACCCTATAATAAATAGTATTAACCCCTAATCTGCCTTCCCTAACATCGCCAACACCTAACTTCAAGTATTAACCCCTAATCTGCCGACCGGAGCTCACCGCTACTCTAATAAATTTTTTAACCCCTAAAGCTAATTCTAACCCTAACCCTAACGAAATAAATTAACTCTTATTAAATAAATTAATCCTATATAAATCTAAATACTTACCTGTAAAATAAACCCTAATATAGCTACAATATAAATTATAATTATATTGTAGCTATTTTAGGATTAATATTTATTTTACAGGCAACTTTGTATTTATTTTAACCAGGTACAATAGCTACTAAATAGTTAAGAACTATTTAATAGTTACCTAGTTAAAATAATTACAAATTACCTGTAAAATAAATCCTAACCTAAGTTACAATTAAACCTAACACTACACTATCAATAAATAAATTAAATAAACTACCTACAATTATCTACAATTAAACCTAACACTACACTATCAATAAATAAATTAAATACAATACCTACAAATAACTACAATTAAATAATCTAACTAAAGTACAAAAAATAAAAAAGAACTAAGTTACAAAAAATAAAAAAATATTTACAAACATTAGAAAAATATTACAACAATTTTAAACAAATTACACCTACTCTAAGCCCCCTAATAAAATAACAAAGACCCCCAAAATAAAAAAATGCCCTACCCTATTCTAAATTTAAAAAGTTAAAAGCTCTTTTACCTTACCAGCCCTGAAAAGGGCCATTTGCGGGGCATGCCCCAAATAATTCTGCTCTTTTGCCTGTAAAAAAAACATACAATACCCCCCCAACATTACAACCCAACACCCACATACCCCTAATCTAACCTAAACCCCCCTTAAATAAACCTAACACTAAGCCCCTGAAGATCTTCCTACCTTATCTTCACCTTGCCAGGTTCACCGATCCGTCCACCGAAGTCTTGATCCAAGCCTTCGAAATCTTGATCCAAGCCCAAGCGGGGGCTGAAGAGTGACGTCCATCCTCCGGCTGAAGTCTTGATCCAAGCGGGCAGAAGAGGACATTCGGACCGGCAAACATCTTCATCCAAGCCGCATCTTCTATGTTCTTCAATCCGATGACGACCGGCTGATCTTCAAGACCTCCAGCGCGGATCCATCCATCTTCACCAACGACTTCCCGACGAATGACGGTTCCTTTAAGGGACGTCATCCAAGATGGCGTCCCTCAAATTCCGATTGGCTGATAGGATTCTATCAACCAATCGGAATTAAGGTAGGAAAATTCTGATTGGGTGATGGAATCAGCCAATCAGATTGAGCTCGCATTCTATTGGCTGATCGGAACAGCCAATAGAATGCGAGCTCAATCTGATTGGCTGATTGGATCAGCCAATCGGATTGAACTTGAATCTGATTGGCTGATTCCATCAGCCAATCAGAATTTTCCTACCTTAATTCCGATTGGCTGATAGAATCCTATCAGCCAATCGGAATTTGAGGGACGCCATCTTGGATGACGTCCCTTAAAGGAACCGCCATTCGTCGGGAAGTCGTCGGTGAAGATGGATGGATCCGCGCTGGAGGTCTTGAAGATCAGCCGGTCGTCATCGGATTGAAGAACATAGAAGATGCGGCTTGGATGAAGATGTTTGCCGGTCCGGATGTCCTCTTCTGCCCGCTTGGATCAAGACTTCAGCCGGAGGATGGACGTCACTCTTCAGCCCCCGCTTGGGCTTGGATCAAGATTTCGGAGGCTTGGATGAAGACTTCGGAGGACGGATCGGTGAACCTGGCAAGGTGAAGATAAGGTAGGAAGATCTTCAGGGGCTTAGTGTTAGGTTTATTTAAGGGGGGTTTGGGTTAGATTAGGGGTATATGGGTGGTGGGTTGTAATGTTGGGGGGGGGTATTGTATGTTTTTTTTAACAGGCAAAAGAGCTGAATTATTTGGGGCATGCCCCGCAAATGGCCCTTTTCAGGGCTGGTAAGGTAAAAGAGCTTTGAACTTTTTAAATTTAGAATAGGGTAGGGCATTTTTTTATTTTGGGGGTCTTTGTTATTTTATTAGGGGGCTTAGAGTAGGTGTAATTAGTTTAAAATTGTTGTAATATTTTTCTAATGTTTGTAAATATTTTTTTTATTTTTTGTAACTTAGTTCTTTTTTATTTTTTGTACTTTAGTTAGTTTATTTAATTGTAGTTATTTGTAGGTATTGTATTTAATTTATTTATTGATAGTGTACTGTTAGGTTTAATTGTAACTTAGGTTAGGATTTATTTTACAGGTAATTTTGTTATTATTTTACCTATTTTAGCTATTAAATAGTTCTTAACTATTTAATAGCTATTGTACCTGGTTAAAATAAATACAAAGTTGCCTGTAAAATAAATATTAATCCTAAATTAGCTACAATATAATTATAATTTATATTGTAGCTATATTAGGGTTTATTTTACAGGTAAGTATTTAGCTTTAAATAGGAATAATTTATTTAATAAGAGTTAATTTATTTCATTAGATTTAAAATATATTTAATTTAGGGGGGTGTTAGTGTTAGGTTTAGACTTAGCTTTAGGGGTTAATACATTTATTATAGTAGCGGCGAGCTCCGGTCGGCAGATTAGGGGTTAATAATTGAAGTTAGGTGTCGGCGATGTTAGGGAGGGCAGATTAGGGGTTAATACTATTTCTTATAGGGTTATTGAGGCGGGAGTGAGGCGGATTAGGGGTTAATAACTTTATTATAGTAGCGGTGAGCTGCGGTCGGCAGATTAGGGGTTAATTATTGTAGGTAGCTGGCGGCGACGTTGTGGGGGGCAGATTAGGGGTTAATAAATATAATATAGGGGTCGGCGGTGTTAGGGGCACATAGGGATAATGTAGGTTGCGGCGGTGTACGGAGCGGCAGATTAGGGGTTAAAAGTGTAATGCAGGGGTCAGCGATAGCGGGGTCGGCAGAATAGGGGTTAATAAGTGTAAGGTTAGGGGTGTTTAGACTCGGGGTACATGTTAGGGTGTTAGGTGCAGACTTAGGAAGTGTTTCCCCATAGGAAACAATGGGGCCGCGTTAGGAGCTGAACGCTGCTTTTTTGCAGGTGTTAGGTTTTTTTTCAGCTCAAACTGCCCCATTGTTTCCTATGGGGGAATCGTGCACAAGCACGTTTTTGAAGCTGGCCGCGTCCGTAAGCACCGCTGGTATCGAGAGTTGCAGTTGCGGTAAATATGCTATACGCTCCTTTTTTGGAGCCTAACGCAGCCCTTCTGTGAACTCTAAATACCAGCGGTATTTAAAAGGTGCGGCCAGAAAAAAGCACGCATAGCTAACGCACCCCTTTGGCCGCAAAACTCTAAATCTAGGCCTTAGACTTCTTACAGATAATCACTGTTTGTATAAGCACTTTGTTATTTTGTTTGTTTTAATAAAGTTATAAAATGATGGATAAGACGAATTTTACTTTTATTTTTAAAGGGATACGAAAGTCAACTTTAAAATTTTAAGACACTTTTAAATTCACTTATATTATCAAATTCATTTTGTTCTTTTGGTATCCTCAGCAGCAGCTATGCTGTAGTAGGAGCTAGTTGGTGATTGGAGGCTATGCACATATGCTTCTTGTCAACTGCTTACCAGATGTGTTCAGCTAGCTCCCAGGAGTGCATTGCTGCTCTGGAGCTAACAATGGGCAAGATTACAAGTAGAGCGTTATGTGTTTTTCACGCACAATGTAATCTCTCACAATCAATTTCCACTTTGCAGGTATTACAAGTCTTGAAAATTGAGAATGCACACATTCACCTTTTACGCAACAATACAGGGAGTGCAGAATTATTAGGCAAGTTGTATTTTTGAGGATTAATTTTATTATTAAAAAAACAACCATGTTCTCAATGAACCCAAAAAACTCATTAATATCAAAGCTGAATATTTTTGGAAGTAGTTTTTAGTTTGTTTTTAGTTTTAGCTATTTTAGGGGGATATCTGTGTGTGCAGGTGACTATTACTGTGCATAATTATTAGGCAACTTAACAAAAAACAAATATATACCCATTTCAATTATTTATTTTTACCAGTGAAACCAATATAACATCTCAACATTCACAAATATACATTTCTGACATTCAAAAACAAAACAAAAACAAATCAGTGACCAATATAGCCACCTTTCTTTGCAAGGACACTCAAAAGCCTGCCATCCATGGATTCTGTCAGTGTTTTGATCTGTTCACCATCAACATTGCGTGCAGCAGCAACCACAGCCTCCCAGACACTGTTCAGAGAGGTGTACTGTTTTCCCTCCTTGTAAATCTCACATTTGATGATGGACCATAGGTTCTCAATGGGGTTCAGATCAGGTGAACAAGGAGGCCATGTCATTAGATTTTCTTCTTTTATACCCTTTCTTGCCAGCCACGCTGTGGAGTACTTGGACGCGTGTGATGGAGCATTGTCCTGCATGAAAATCATGTTTTTCTTGAAGGATGCAGACTTCTTCCTGTACCACTGCTTGAAGAAGGTGTCTTCCAGAAACTGGCAGTAGGACTGGGAGTTGAGCTTGACTCCATCCTCAACCCGAAAAGGCCCCACAAGCTCATCTTTGATGATACCAGCCCAAACCAGTACTCCACCTCCACCTTGCTGGCGTCTGAGTCGGACTGGAGCTCTCTGCCCTATACCAATCCAGCCACGGGCCCATCTATCTGGCCCATCAAGACTCACTCTCATTTCATCAGTCTATAAAACCATAGAAAAATTAGTCTTGAGATATTTCTTGGCCCAGTCTTGACGTTTCAGCTTGTGTGTCTTGTTCAGTGGTGGTCGTCTTTCAGCCTTTCTTACCTTGGCCATGTCTCTGAGTATTGCACACCTTGTGCTTTTGGGCACTCCAGTGATGTTGCAGCTCTGAAATATGGCCAAACTGGTGGCAAGTGGCATCTTGGCAGCTGCACGCTTGACTTTTCTCAGTTCATGGGCAGTTATTTTGCGCCTTGGTTTTTCCACACGCTTCTTGCGACCCTGTTGACTATTTTGAATGAAACGATTGATTGTTCGATGATCACGCTTCAGAAGCTTTGCAATTTTAAGAGTGCTGCATCCCTCTGCAAGATATCTCACTATTTTTGACTTTTCTGAGCCTGTCAAGTCCTTCTTTTGACCCATTTTGCCAAAGGAAAGGAAGTTGCCTAATAATTATGCACACCTGATATAGGGTGTTGATGTCATTAGACCACACCCCTTCTCATTACAGAGATGCACATCACCTAATATGCTTAATTGGTAGTAGGCTTTCGAGCCTATACAGCTTGGAGTAAGACAACATGCATAAAGAGGATGATGTGGTCAAAATACTCATTTGCCTAATAATTCTGCACTCCCTGTACTTTCTGCGCTTGAAAAGCTGTAGTTAACAGCTTTGCGCAACAAAAAAGTTTCACAAAACACTTCAAAAATACATTAGGAAGTACAGTTATACTCATTAACAAAAAAATATTACACAAAAAAGTTATAAGGGCTCAAACATACGAGTTGTCGGGTGTTAGAAGAAAAAAAAGCTGACGCAGGGATTTTTACATTGACATACATACACATACATAGAGAAACATGGATTTATATGTATAGAGATATGTTTAACAATTGAGATAAGGAAAATATTTTACATTACAGTACAATCTTATGCACATTAAACAATATCTCAGATGTATTTTCAAAGAGATTTTCGCTTATAGATATCAAGATATCTAGACCTAGATATATATATTCATATCTCTCAATATATAGATATATCTGTCCAAAAATCATCACATATATAGGGAAATATTTATTTAGAATTGAAAAGAACATATTCTGTTGCAAAAACATTTTCGCAATATGAAATATTCGCATTTTCATGTACACTTTGAGGAGAATACGTCATGGGCTTTGTGCAACAGATTAGGGTTTTTGTGGTTTATTTTTCTAATTTGTCTTCTCCATTAACTTCTATGGCGAATACGTGAACGTGCACGCAATTTCCCGGTGTTCAACACGCATGCAAAATAAGTTATCTCTCAACTTGTAATAGCTGGACAACCAACCCCAAATGCGAAAAAAACATAACTCACACGGAGCTTTCGCAACCGAATTGCCGCGCAACTTGTAATCTTGCCCTATATGTTTAATCATATGTGCAAGCAACAGTGCAATAATATATAACATATTACTGTTTTTTGTTTTGTCTTTCTATTGCACTTTATATCCCTTTAATCAGTTAGGAAAACCATTTCCATGTTACAGGAAATGACCTCTCAATACCAGCTTTACCTTTTGATCTTGGCACTTGCTGCAGATAGCCCTGCCCTTGTCCTGGGGATTTAATCTGTAGTGGGTAAGCCCTTGTTGAGCAGAAATGACTGACACTGCTGCTTTTAACCAGTTAATAAAAAAACTTCACAGTTCAAGAGCACTTGATCTTCTGGGAAGACCTTGTTTGCCTTTAATCAGTTAAATGGTCCTAGCACAGCTGAGCATACAAAACTCAGGGGTAAAGGATGCAGATTTGTCATGGACTGTACAAGCAATATTCTGACAGTATTTCTTCACTTAGCATCTGTATTTATGGAATACTCTCTAATTAACTGCCAATTTTGTCTCAACAAACACAAAATGCAGTTTGTTACCTGCTGCCTAAAATATCTTGTAGTAAAATGTAATAATCTACTAAATATCACTAAATTAAAACAACTTTTGGGGCTTGATTTATCAATCAACATGAGACAGGGGCGTACATATTCACCCCTGTCCGCCCCAGCTCTTCTCTGGCAGGCAGCAATCCGCTGCCCGTATTTGATATTGCACACAAGCGCTATTTTGCGCTCTTGTGCAACACCGCCCCCTTCCCGCGCATAGCCAATCACATGCAGACAGGAGCGGTAAATCCCCCCAGTCGGATGAGACCGAGGAGATTGAAATTCTCCACCTAAGGGGTGGAGAAGAGGGTAGAAAGCAGTGGTCTGATGACCGCTGCTTGATAAATCCTAACTGCAGGTTCTCTTGTGAGAACCTGCAGTCAAAGAGTGGAGAAAGGCTTGATAAATCGAGCCCTTGGAGTCACATTATAGGAAGGGTCACATTATATGAAGCTATTTTTTTCATCTACACAGTATCCCACAGAAGTAAGTACACCCCTCACATTTTTGTAAATATTTTATTATAACTTTTCATGTGACAACACTGAAGAAATTACACTTTGCTACAATGTAAAGTAGTGAGTGTACAGCTTGTATAATGGTGTAAATTTGCTGTACCCTCAAAATAACTCAATACACAGCCACTAATGTCTAAACCGTTGTCAACAAAAGTGAGTACACCCCTATGTGGAAATGTCCAAATTTGGCCCAATTAGCCATTTCCCCTTCCCTGATGTCATTTGACTAATTAGTGTTAAAAGGTCTCAGGTGTGAATGGAGAGCAGGTGTGTTAAATTTGGGGTTATCGCTCTCACATTCCCTCATACTGGTCACTGGAAGTTCAACATGGCACCCCAAGGCAAAAAACTCTCTGAGAAGTTTTTTGCCAATTTTGTCTCAACAAACACAAAATGCAGTTTGTTACCTGCTGCCTAAAATATCTTGTAGTAAAATGTAATAATCTACTAAATATCACTAAATTAAAACAACTTTTGGGGCTTGATTTATCAATCAACATGAGACAGGGGCGTACATATTCACCCCTGTCCGCCCCAGCTCTTCTCTGGCAGGCAGCAATCCGCTGCCCGTATTTGATATTGCACACAAGCGCTATTTTGCGCTCTTGTGCAACACCGCCCCCTTCCCGCGCATAGCCAATCACATGCAGACAGGAGCGGTAAATCCCCCCAGTCGGATGAGACCGAGGAGATTGAAATTCTCCACCTAAGGGGTGGAGAAGAGGGTAGAAAGCAGTGGTCTGATGACCGCTGCTTGATAAATCCTAACTGCAGGTTCTCTTGTGAGAACCTGCAGTCAAAGAGTGGAGAAAGGCTTGATAAATCGAGCCCTTGGAGTCACATTATAGGAAGGGTCACATTATATGAAGCTATTTTTTTCATCTACACAGTATCCCACAGAAGTAAGTACACCCCTCACATTTTTGTAAATATTTTATTATAACTTTTCATGTGACAACACTGAAGAAATTACACTTTGCTACAATGTAAAGTAGTGAGTGTACAGCTTGTATAATGGTGTAAATTTGCTGTACCCTCAAAATAACTCAATACACAGCCACTAATGTCTAAACCGTTGTCAACAAAAGTGAGTACACCCCTATGTGGAAATGTCCAAATTTGGCCCAATTAGCCATTTCCCCTTCCCTGATGTCATTTGACTAATTAGTGTTAAAAGGTCTCAGGTGTGAATGGAGAGCAGGTGTGTTAAATTTGGGGTTATCGCTCTCACATTCCCTCATACTGGTCACTGGAAGTTCAACATGGCACCCCAAGGCAAAAAACTCTCTGAGAATCTGAAAAAAAGAATTGTTGCTCTACATAAAGATGGCCTAGGCTAAAAGAAGATTGCGAAAGACCCTGAAACTGAGCTGCAGCACGATGGGCAAGACCATACAGCGGTTTTACAGGAAAGGTTCCATTCAGAACAGGCCTCGACATGGTCGACCAAATAAGTTGAGTGCACATGCTCAGCGTCATATCCAGAGGTTTTCTTTGGGAAATAGACATATGAGTGCTGCCAGCATTGCTGCAGAGGTTGAAGGGGTGGTGGGTCAGCCTGTCAGTGCTCAGATTATAAGCTGTCGTCCCAGAATGAAGCCTCTTCTAAAGATAATGCACAAGAAAGCCTGCAAACAGTTTGCTGAAGACAAGCAAACTAAGGATATTGATTACTGGAACCATGCCCTGTGGTCTGATGAGACCAAGATAAACTTATTTGATTCAGATGTTGTCAAGCGTGTGTGGTAGGAGTGTCATGGTCTGGGCCTGCATGAGTGCTGCCGGCACTGGGGAGCTACAGTTCATTGAGGGAACCATGAATACCAACATGTACTGTGACATATTGAAGCAGAGTATGATCCCCTCCCTTCTGAGACTGGGCTGCAGGGCAGTATTCCAACATGATAACGACCCCAAACACACCTCCAAGATGACCACTGCCTTGCAAAAGAAGCTGAGGGTGAAGATGATGGACTGGCCAAGCATGTCTCCAGATCTAAATCCTATAGGGCATCTGTGGGGCATCCTCAAATGGAAGGTGGGGGAGCTCTGTGATGTTGTCATGGAGGAGTGGAAGAGGACTCCAGTGTCAACCTGTGAAGCTCTGGTGAACTCCCCAAGAGGGTTAAGGCAGTGCTGGAAAATAATGCTGACCACACAAAATATTGACACTTTGGGCCCAATTTGGAAATTTCCACTTAGGGGTGTACTCACTTTTGTTGCCAACGGTTTAGACATTAATGGCTGTGTGTTGAGTTATTTTGAGGGGACAGCAAATTTACACCATTATACAGGCTGTACACTCACTACTTTACATTGTAGCAAAGTGTAATTTCTTCAGTGTTGTCACATGAAAAGATATAATAAAATATTTACAAAAATGTGAGGGCTGTACTCACTTTTGTGGGATACTGTATATACAGATGGTCCATCTTCTGAAACTAGTGTCCTTTATCAGGGTTATATGGGAGTGCATCAAAACAAACTCATTAAAGGGATGTTAAACAGTTAACACATACTAGACATAATGGAGTATTCAAAGCAAAGATTATACTTATACATTTAAAATACATCTACATATTATTCTATTAGTTGTTTAATAACTTTAATAAAGTGTAAAGGCTTAGTTTCTATAAAATACTTTAGTTTTTATAAAGTAATCAGTGCCACCATGTTTGAACTAGTTTTCTATTTATCTCTGTGTAAACAAAACTGTAGAATCCATTTTAGATTATCATATGTTTCACACAGCATTATTTGGACAGTCTCTTTCCTTGCCTGTTTTAGATCTGTCCCTAACTGTCTTAAGCAAGGGAAACCGATAAGTAGGCAACTTAGGTGCAAACATGGAGGATCAAAATTAAGTGGAATTTAGAAAATCAACAATTTTCAGGGGTTAAATTACAGGTAAAGGAGACAACATAAATAATGAAAGTATATTGCAAAGTTTTTTAACTGCACATAATTTTATATTACAATATAATACTATTTAATATCCCTTTAAATGATAGTATCTATCTTAGGATTTGCCTGCTGTCACATGACATCTCATATGATATACTAGATTGTTAATGGCAGGGCCACAAGACTAGCTGGGTCTAATTACCAACTTTTTCCCCACCCTTCGAATATAAAGGGCCAGATTACAAGTTGAGTGCAAAATATCACTTTTATGAAAGCAATGTTTGTTCTCAACTTAGTAATACCAGCGCACGCAAATGTGCCCTAGTAATACAAGTTTGATGCAATGCAAACGCAACCTCGAGTTCACATTTCATGGAAGCATTGTGCTCACAAGAGCGCACTATCATAAGCTCCAATAGGAGCCTCGTTCTTATGCTGTCAGATACGACATGAGATCCTAGCGCAGCAAAGGGGATAAGCTGTGCAGCGATGGGCAGCAAATATATATGTATATATATATACATATATATTTATGTGTTAATATGTGTATATACACATATTAATACATACATATGTATTATATAAGCATATACTGTACATATATATTTATAGCGAATATACAGTCCCCATAGACCTTAATGTAAAGGCACTTTTCAGTGCCGTTTTTTTTTTTTTCTAACACCCCACACCCCCCAACTTTAGCCCATAAAAACTGCTTTGTGCCGTTTTTTTTTTTTGTTTTTTTTAAAGATGCTCTTATTTTTTATTTCAAAAAAGGCACACTGCAGTGTATTTTTGGGGCAATTGGGGCACATTTAAAAAATTAACCAGAGGTCTGACCTCTAGTTAATTTTTTAGCACTAATTACTACCGCAAGCTTGCGGTAGCAATAACCAGCCACTCGTAATGGCTGGTTATTTATCTCATGCCTATAAACGGTCGAATTTGCCTGTTTACGGGCACGCAATAAATTAGCACTATACTTCTAGCCCATAATGGTTATAATCATTCCACCTCCTTCTCAATGTACCACAGCAAACCTGCACTGTAAATGCATCAGGCTTGCACAATTATTAGTCACTAGCTGTACCAGACTAATCCAGCTAAAATGTAATAATGTCTAGATGAAGAAAATCCACTGGAATCCCTTCCCTGGATTAACAGCAATAAAGCTGTGTTGATCAAGTGGCAACTGAACCCAAGATTAACAAGGTGAGGTGACAAAACCATGCCAGTCCATCAAACCAGCAATACATGTAATGAGATATTACACATACTGTATATCACTTTCCAAGGGGTATAAAATGGTAAAGTAAAAAGTAAATGAGGTTATGATCAAAGAAACAGTTATTTTCCACTTCTAAAAACTAACATTCCTTGCTGTGATTGCAGACTATCAGTGGAATTTTTTCCTATTACACAAAAGAGGTTGAAGAATCATTATTACTAAAATAATATAGCCTGCTTTCTACAGTAATTGTACCTAGCAAACATCTAGAATACCTTAGCTGTTACTGATATATATATATATATATATATATATATATATATATATATATATATATATATAATATCAACTAAGTCCTGTGAGTGCCTCTTCTTTTCATGAAAGTTTCTATATATATATATATATATATATATATATATATATATATATAATGAATTGGCATCTAAGACTTTATCAGAATACTTTATAAAGAATATGTATCCGTGAATACTGCAGTATGCCTTTTGTTTGTATAGACATGCTCTCTGGGAAATCACAACATTGCTCCAGGATTTATTTATTTTTTGTTCACAGAGCGATATATCTATTTAAGAAGGCTATTTAAAGTTTCTAAAATGTTCAGAATAAGACAGTTCCCATAAGTAAAACATGTTTTAGTACATCAGCTACGTAATGAGTAGACAATATGCTACAATGATTTTTGAAGATACAGCATTTATGATTTATAATCAGTACACCAGGACTTAAAGGGACAGTAAACACCTTGTAATTAAAAAAAATGTTTTCGCAGTCTTCCAATAGATTATGTGCAAAGTATGAACATTATTAGAATGGACTAGAACATTGTTTGCTGCAACTGTCTTTTTACAGTCAAATGCCCCCCCCCCCCTTGCTTACTTACTTGGAGAAGCCAATCCAGACTAGGAGTGTGGAAATTATAAGGCTTGCGACTGTCATTGTGTTAAAGAAATCACCATTGGCTTCTGCAGAAATGATAGGATAATAAACTGCAAAGTATGGACAAAAGTGTGGCATTGTACCAACAGACAAGAACTTCTTTATAAAAAAAACTAAAATAAAGAATGAAACTTCAAGACTTATACTTACATAGAAGTCCCAAACTGCACAAGTTGTGGACATAATATCAAAACATTAGAGATTTCTGATGACAGCCCCAGTATTGAAGAAAAGCTTAGGAAATAAACCATCAATTGGTAACAGACGTTCAAAGAACTTAAAAGATCTAATTACCAGCAGTGACTTCCAAAAAATAAAACCTAAACAGCCTTTAACCCAGACTCGTTCAAATGTGGTAACTGCAGTACTTGTAAATATATACTAAAAACTGCATCCATAACAGACAGATTTGGACAAACTCACAAAATACACAGATATATAAGCTGCAAGACTGAAGGGGTAATTTATGTTCTCGAACATACATGTCGGAAATACTATGTAGGTATGATGACAAGAAAACTGAGAATATGCCTGACGGAACATCTGAGAGATATAAAAATGCAGCCAAAGACAAACAAGAAGGAAAAATCTTTACTAGTGTAGTAACTAGCAACACACTTTTTGGAATATCATCATTCCAAACAAGAGGATATCCAATGCTGGGGAATAGAAAAAGTCAGTATGCACATGAGAGGAGGCGATTTAGAAACTGCCCTCCTCAAAGTAGAGAGCAGATGGATATATCTTTTAAACTCAGTACACCCTTCAGGACTAAATGAACAAAACAATATTTTTGTGTTTTTATAACTACGAGGTTATTGTAAAACTAGACCAAGTCATTAAAGTGCAAGTATAAGTATATATAGACATACAGAGACACTGTTATTAATATTAAAATCAATAGAATAAGTATAACATTGAGCCACAATAAGGATCAATTTGATCAATATTGGACCTCACTATCTTGAGATGGAAGATAAGGATAAAAAGATATGGAAGTACTTATAGAAGGAGAAATTCCTTCCATCTAACCAAAATAAGAACTATAGAAAACATTTAAAAATTTGGGCAGATATTAAAATGATGTACAGTAGTGGAGAAATTAATTGGGGATAAATCCACAACCTACTCTAAATAAAACCACATATAATTAACACAATATTAAAAAACACACTTGTCAAATCACGCCTTAGAGCACACAAACTGAATAACACTAAAACACTCACGTTTTAATTTCATTTTTAATCACCAATTAAAATTTTGTAATATTTTTGATTTCTTTATTCTCAAGTAACAACACTGACTCACTGATGACTTCTGACCACTTAAGAAGGTTATATCCCTTTAGAGTAGACCAACTGGATTATAGCACATTATCATAATATGGTACAATAATTACAATTTTTACAACAAATATTCATTCACGGTTGCACCAAGTACACAAGATTCATCCCATTTTTAGATTAGAACAATAATTATAAATATATCAGCTGTGGGGTTGACTAGGTTGTCAATTAATACTGAATAAGTCAGACTCAACTAAATACATGTAAATATACAAACGATTAATTAATACAGTATAAAGAATTGAATAGCAAGTAGTGAACTCTATTCAATCTTTATTTAAATGTAAGAAGTCTGAATAATCATGTAAAATCAATACTAGACTTTAAAGCTGGTATATATATATATATATATATATATATATATATATATATATATATATATATATATATATATATACACATATATGCAGGTAGCCCTCAGTTTACGCCGGGGTTAGGTTCCAGAAGGAATGGTTGTAAATCGAAACCGTTGTAAATTGAAACCCAGTTTATAATGTAAGTTAATTGGAAGTGAGGGAGATAGGTTCCAGGCCCCTCTCAAAATTGTCAAAAGTAACATCTAATACATTATTTTTAAAGCTTTGAAATGAAGACAGTTATTTCTATTTCTGCAAACAGTTATTTCTATGCATTCCAATCTGGACTGATTTATAGACAAGAACATCTTGTTCCTTTGAAATCTGCTTGATAGCTCAGCTCTGGTTAAACTGATTAATTTCAGCTTGCTTGGCTTTGCTGCAACACAAGCGGACAGCTCCACCTACTGACTATTTTAATAAATGCACTGCTTCTCAATGCTTTTCAATAGCAGTTACATGACTGGAAAAAAAGGTTGTTATTCTGAAACGGTGTAAATTGAACCGTTGTAAAACGAGGGCCACCTGTATATATATATATATATATATATATATATATATACACATATATATATATATATATATATATATATATATACACATATACATACACACAAGGAGCGAGTAAGGTGCACTCTCACAAACAGTCTTTCAAAGCCAGGGTGCTGAATAAGGATTGGGTACAACAAGTAAGAGACAGCACTCTATGGTCTTAGTTACAGCTAACAAAGGGTGTATAGTGTGTATAGCGCTGGATTTAAAACACTTAAGCCTCCCTATTACTGTCCTCCTCCTAGACAAAAAACAGTGTAGTGAATAAATAAAAAAAAATATATATAGGAAGGCGCTAAACAAGCTTAAAGTGTTAAAGAAATGGAGATTGTTAAACATTTTTGAAAGTAGACTATATTTTGGAAAAAAAATCCTTTGTGTGAGTGATATTTAAGAAACAATGTTGCAATTAGTTTCAATAAAGACTCCTGCTATACAATCTTATACTTTGTTACATGAATAGATGTATCGTCGCAAGAGAAACTAAACTGTCAAACCGTTTTCATAAATCTGGATAAAACAAGAGAATCACCTCCTGCTATACAATTTTATACTATGTTATATGACTAGATGTATATTCACAAGAGCAATTAGACAATTAAACCCTTTTCATAAATCTTAATCAAACAAGAGGATCGATATAAAAAAACATAATTTATGCTTACCTGATAAATTTATTTCTCTTGTAGTGTATCCAGTCCACGGATCATCCATTACTTATGGGATATTCTCCTTCCCAACAGGAAGTTGCAAGAGGATCACCCACAGCAGAGCTGCTATATAGCTCCTCCCCTAACTGCCATATCCAGTCATTCGACCGAAACAAACAGAGAAAGGAGAAACCATAGGGTGCAGTGGTGACTGTAGTTTAATTAAATTTTAGACCTGCCTTAAAATGACAGGGCGGGCCGTGGACTGGATACACTACAAGAGAAATAAATTTATCAGGTAAGCATAAATTATGTTTTCTCTTGTTAAGTGTATCCAATCCACGGATCATCCATTACTTATGGGATACCAATACCAAAGCTAAAGTACACGGATGATGGGAGGGACAAGGCAGGGATTAAGCGGAAGGAACCACTGCCTGAAGAACCTTTCTCCCAAAAACAGCCTTCGAAGAAGCAAAAGTATCAAATTTGTAAAATTTTGAAAAAGTGTGAAGCGAAGACCAAGTCGCGGCCTTGCAAATCTGTTCAACAAAGGCCTCATTTTTAAAGGCCCAGGTGGAAGCCACAGCTAGTAGAATAAGCTGTAATTATTTCAGGGGGCTGCTGTCCAGCAGTCTCATAGGCTAGGCGTATAATACTCCGAAGCCAAAAGGAAAGAGAGGTTGACGAAGCTTTTTGACCTCTCCTCTGTCCAGAATAAACGACAAACAGGGAAGATGTTTGACGAAAATCTTTAGTAGCTTGTAAGTAAAACTTCAAGGCACGGACTACGTCCAGATTATGTAAAAGACGTTCCTTCTTTGAAGAAGGATTAGGACACAATGATGGAACAACAATCTCTTGATTGATATTCTTGTTAGAAACTACCTTAGGTAGAAACCCAGGTTTGGTACGCAAAACTACCTTATCTGCATGAAAAATCAGATAAGGAGAATCACATTGTAAGGCAGATAGCTCAGAGACTCTCCGAGCCGAGGAAATAGCCATCAAAAACAGAACTTTCCAAGATAAAAGCTTAATATCAATGGAATGAAGGGGTTAAAATGGAACTCCTTGAAGAACTTTAAGAACCAAGTTTAAGCTCCATGGGGGAGCAACAGGTTTAAACACAGGCTTAATTCTAACCAAAGCCTGACAAAATGCCTGGACGTCTGGAACTTCTGCCAGACGCTTGTGCAAAAGAATAGACAGAGCAGAAATCTGTCCCTTTAAGGAACTAGCTGATAATCCTTTGTCCAAACCCTCTTGGAGAAAGGACAATATCCTAGGAATCCTAACCTTACTCCATGAGTAATTCTTGGATTCACACCAGTAAAGATATGTACGCCATATCTTGTGATAGATTTTCCTGGTAACAGGCTTTCGTGCCTGTATTAAGGTATCAATGACTGACTCGGAGAAGCCACGCTTTGATGGAATCAAGCGTTCAATCTCCATGCAGTCAGTCTCAGAGAAATTAGATTTGGACGATTGAAAGGACCTTGTATTAGAAGGTCCTGTCTTAGAGGCAGAGTCCATGGTGGAAAGGATGACATGTCCACTAGGTCTGCATACCAGGTCCTGCGTGGCCATGCAGGCGCTATTAGAATCACTGATGCTCTCTCCTGTTTGATTTTGGCAATCAGTCGAGGGAGCAAAGGAAACAGTGGAAACACATAAGCCAGGTTGAAGAACCAAGGCGCTGCTAGAGCATCTATCAACGTCGCTTCTGGGTCCCTGGACCTGGATCTGTAACAAGGAAGCTTGGCGTTCTGGCGAGACGCCATGAGATCCAACTCTGGTTTGCCCCAACGATGAATCAATTGAGCAAACACCTCCGGATGGAGTTCCCACTCCCCCGGGTGAAAAGTCTGACGACTTAGAAAATCCGCCTCCCAGTTCTCCACGCCTGGGATATGGATTGCTGACAGGTGGCAAGAGTGAGTCTCTGCCCAGCAAATTATTTTTGAGACTTCTAACATCGCTAGGGAACTCCTGGTTCCCCCTTGATGGTTGATGTAAGCCACAGTCGTGATATTGTCCGACTGAAATCTGATGAACCTCAGTGTTGCTAACTGAGGCCAAGCCAGAAGAGCATTGAATATTGCTCTTAACTCCAGAATATTTATCGGAAGGAGTTTCTCCTCCTGAGTCCACGATCCCTGTGCCTTCAGGGAGTTCCAGACTGCACCCCAACCTAGAAGGCTGGCATCTGTTGTTACAATTGTCCAATCTGGCCTGCGAAAGGTCATACCCTCGGACAGGTGGACCCGAGACAACCACCAGAGAAGAGAATCTCTGGTCTCTTGATCCAGATTTAGCAGAGAGGACAAATCTGTCTAATCCCCATTCCACTGACTTAGCATGCATAATTGCAGTGGTCTGAGATGTAGGCACGCAAATGGCACTATGTCCATTGCCGCTACCATTAAGCCGATCACCTCCATACACTGAGCCACCGAAGGGCGCGGAATGGAATGAAGAATACGGCAAGCATTTAGAAGCTTTGATAACCTGGACTCCGTCAGGTAAATTTTCATCTCTACAGAATCTATAAGAGTCCCTAAGAAGGAGACTCTTGTGAGTGGGGATAGAGAACTCTTTTCCTCGTTCACTTTCCACCCGTGCGATCTCAGAAATGCCAGAACTATCTCTGTATGAGACTTGGCAATTTGAAAGCTTGACGCCTGTATCAGGATGTCGTCTAGATACGGAGCCACCGCTATGCCTCGCGGTCTTAGAACCGCCAGAAGTGAGCCCAGAACCTTCGTAAAGATTCTCGGGGCTGTAGCCAACCCGAAGGGAAGAGCTACAAATTGGTAATGCCTGTCTAGAAAGGCAAACCTTAGGAACCGATGATAATCTTTGTGAATCGGTATGTGAAGGTAGGCATCCTTTAAGTCCACTGTGGTCATGTACTGACCCTCTTGGATCATGGGTAGGATGGTCCGAATAGTTTCCATTTTGAAAGATGGAACTCTAAGGAATTTGTTTAAGATCTTTAGATCCAAAATTGGTCTTAAGGTTCCC
Source organism: Bombina bombina (assembly GCF_027579735.1). Taxonomy (NCBI): domain Eukaryota; kingdom Metazoa; phylum Chordata; class Amphibia; order Anura; family Bombinatoridae; genus Bombina; species Bombina bombina. Next base: position 943,802,390 of record NC_069500.1, read on the forward strand.
TCTTTTTTGGGAACCACAAACAGATTTGAATAAAAACCCTGTCCTTGTTCCGTCCGCGGAACTGGATGGATCACTCCCATTACTAGGAGGTCTTGCACACAGCGTAGGAATGCCTCTTTCTTTATCTGATTTGCAGATAACCTTGAAAGATGAAATTTCCCTTGTGGAGGGGAAGCTTTGAAGTCCAGAAGATATCCCTGAGATATGATCTCCAACGCCCAGGGATCCTGAACATCTCTTGCCCACGCCTGGGCGAAGAGAAAAAGTCTGCCCCCTACTAGATCCGTCGCCGGATAGGGGGCCATTCCTTCATGCTGTCTTAGAGGCAGCAGCAGGCTCTCTGGCCTACTTGCCTTTGTTCCAGGACTGGTTAGGTTTCCAGGCCTGCTTAGATTGAGCAAAAGTTCCCTCTTGTCTTGAAGCGGAGGAAGTTGATGCTGCACCTGCCTTGGAATTTCGAAAGGCACGAAAATTAGACTGTTTGGCCTTTGATTTGGCTTTGTCCTGAGGAAGGGTATGACCCTTACCTCCAGTAATGTCAGCAATAATTTATTTCAAACCAGGCTGAATAAGGTCTGCCCCTTGAAAGGAATGTTGAGTAATTTAGACTTTGAAGTCACATCAGCTGACCAGGATTTGAGCCATAGCACCCTACGCGCCTGGATGGCGAATCCGGAATTCTTAGCCGTTAGTTTAGTCAAATGAACAATGGCATCAGAAACAAATGAGTTAGCTAGCTGAAGAGTTCTAAGCTTGTCAACAATTTCAGTCAATGGAGCTGTATTGATGGCCTCTTCCAGGGCCTCAAACCAGAATGCCGCCGCAGCAGTGACAGGCGCAATGCATGCAAGGGGCTGTAAAATAAAACCTTGTTGCATAAACATTTTCTTAAGGTAACCCTCCAATTTTTTATCCATTGGATCTGAAAAAGCACAACTGTCCTCAACCGGGATAGTGGTACGCTTTGCTAAAGTAGAAACCGCTCCCTCCACCTTAGGGACAGTCTGCCATAAGTCCCGTGTAGTGGCATCTATTGGAAACATTTTTCTAAATATAGGAGGTGGGGAAAAGGGCACACCGAGCCTATCCCACTCCTTACTAATAATTTCTATAAGCCTTTTAGGTATTGGAAAAACATCAGTACTCACCGGCACTGCATAGTATTTATCCAGCCTACACAATTTCTCTGGCACTGCAATTGTGTCACAGTCATTCAGAGCAGCTAATACCTCCCCAAGAAATACACGGAGGTTCTCAAGCTTAAATTTAAAATTAGAAATCTCTGAATCAGGTCTCCCCGAATCAGAGACATCACCCACAGACTGAACCTCTCCGTCCTCAGGTTCTGCATATTGTGACGCAGTATCAGACATGGCTCTTACAGCATCTACGCGCTCTGTATCTCGTCTAACCCCAGAGCTATCGCGCTTGCCTCTCAATTCAGGCAATCTGGATAATACCTCTGACAGGGTATTATTCATGATTGCAGCCATGTTCTGCAAAGTAATCGCTATGGGCGTCCCTGATGTACTTGGCGCCATATTAGCATGTGTCCCTTGAGCGGGAGGCGAAGGGTCCGACACGTGGGGAGAGTTAGTCGGCATAACTTCCCCCTCGACAGACCCCTCTGGTGACAATTCTTTTATAGATAAAGACTGATCTTTACTGTTTAAGGTGAAATCAATACATTTAGTACACATTCTCCTATGGGGCTCCACCATGGCTTTTAAACATAATGAACAAGTATCCTCTGTGTCAGACATGTTTGTACAGACTAGCAATGAGACTAGCAAGCTTGGAAAACACTTTAAAGCAAGTTAACAAGCAATATAAAAAAACGTTACTGTGCCTTTAAGAGAAACAAATTTTGACAAAATTTGAAATAACAGTGAAAAAAGGCAGTTACACTAACAAATTTTTTACAGTGTATGTAACAAGTCAGCAGAGCATTGCACCCACTTGCAAATGGATGATTAACCCCTTAATAACGAAAACAGAATAATAAATGACAAAAACGTTTTTTAAACACAGTCACAACAACTGCCACAGTCTACTGTGATTGTTACCCTCCTCAAACACGACTTTGAAGCCTTTTGAGCCCTTCAGAGATGTCCTGTATCATGCAGAGGGAAGCTGAATGTCTCTGTCAGCATTTTTAGCTGCACAGAAAAGCACTAAAATAGGCCCTTCCCACTCATATTGCAACAGTGGAAAGCTTCAGGAAACTGTCTCTAGGCAGAAATCAAACCAGCCATGTGGAAAAAAACTAGGCCCCAATAAGTTTTGTCACCAAACATATATAAAAACGATTACATTTTTATAAGAGTATGCATCTCTATTAATAAGCCTGATACCAGTAGCTATCACTGCATTTAAGGCTTTACTTACATTAATCCGGTATAAGCAGCATTTTCTAGCAAATTCCATCCCTAGAAAAATATTAACTGCACATACCTTATTGCAGGAAAACCTGCACGCCATTCCCTCTCTGAAGTTACCTCACTCCTCAGAATATGTGAGAATAGCCATGGATCTTAGTTACTTCTGCTAAGATCATAGAAAATGCAGGCAGATTCTTCTTCTAAATACTGCCTGAGATAAACAGCACACTCCGGTACCATTTAAAAATAACAAACTTTTGATTGAAGAAATAAACTAAGTATAAAACACCACTCTCCTCTTACGACCTCCATCTTTGTTGAGGGTTGCAAGAGAATGACTGGATATGGCAGTTAGGGGAGGAGCTATATAGCAGCTCTGCTGTGGGTGATCCTCTTGCAACTTCCTGTTGGGAAGGAGAATATCCCATAAGTAATGGATGATCCGTGGACTGGATACACTTAACAAGAGAAATATATTTACTTAGGATATTGGTAAAAACACAAAATCTATAAAATTCATAGACCTATAACTTAAATACAAATGAGGAAACAGCTAAAAGCATTGCCTATACATTGCATTTAAACAAACTCTAGATGCAAAATTGTAATCTTATACATTTCAGATACTCCTTTTTGTAGGTGTTTTTGGATTTTCAGATACCCAAATGTTAATAGCAATGTTGCAAAGACCCCCTTTTTTTGACAGATGGAATGTCAATATAGTTTGTGACAAAGTCTCTCCTAATGCGTTGTTTGGAAACAGTAGGAAATAGTAGTGGACAACTACTTATTAGCTTATTTATATTAATCCTTAAAACCGCTATTGGGAGAAATGTTAAAATAATTGGTGTTTAAAATAAAACAATCCAAGGTGGAAATCCGTACCTTGAGGAGACTTCTTTGTGTTCCTGCTATGCAGGTAGTCTTACCCTTCTTTTGAGTAATTTCGTCCAGGGGACTGATGCCTGTTATATAGCTTTAACAGCCAGACGGTTAGATGTTACCTTTTTCTGTTTTTTTCAAACTTGCGCAAGTTTCTTTTCCAGACCGGACTCCCTCCCCTGCACTTAGTACTTGATGTACGCAGGGAAACAAACGTTGCAGTCTCTTTCTTTATTCAGTTCACAGGTTTCGGTTCCTGCCTCCGTTTGTGCACAGTCTCCAACAGTCTTTTCACAAAGACAGAACTTGCGAGCTGCACAGCTTCAACAGACAGCGTCAAAACACCTGGCTTATTCAGCAGTACACACAGCTTCTACCGGTTTCACCCTAATTACGGGCTTTCTCAAGATGCTGTGTTAACATAGGTATAGCGTTCAAATACTGTTTCACTGGATTTAATTGGTCAAAATTAATTTGACATCAGAGGGGGTATAATTCCATGACACCTCGGAGTATCTTTTGTTTTTTTAAAAAAGGATTCTTCTGAATTCTATCATCGTTTTTTAGTTCGGTTCGGTTTTTAGTTTTTAATCGGAAGGAAAAATCGGATTGGCTGATTCAATCAGCCAATCGGATTGGCTGATTGGATCAGCCAATCGGATTGAACTTCAATCGGATTGGCTGATTGAATCAGCCAATCGGATTTTCCCTACCTTAATTCCGATTGGCTGATAGAATCCTATCAGCCAATCGGAATTCGAGGGACGCCATCTTGGATGACGTCATTTAAAGGAACCTTCATTCAGTGTTAGGACGTTGTTTGAAGAGGATGGCTCTGCGTCGGCTGGATTGAAGATGGCTCCGCTCCGGTTGATTGAAGATAGAAGATGCTGCTTGGATGGAGACTTCTGCTGGATGGAGGACATCTTCTGCCCCGATCGGATGAAGACTTCTGCCGGATGGAGGACCACATCGCCCGGATTGGATGAAGACTTCGGCCCGTCTGGGTAAAGACAGCTCAAGGTAGGGTGATCTTCAGGGGGTTAGTGTTAGGTTTTTTTAAGGTGGGTTTGGGTGGGTTTTAGAGTAGGGGTATGTGGGTGGTGGGTTGTAATGTTGCGGGGGTTGTATTTCTTTTTTTTTTACAGGTAAAAGAGCTGATTACTTTGGGGCAATGCCCCACAAAAGGCCCTTTTAAGGGCTGGTACAAGAGCTGATTACTTTGGGGCAATGCCCTGCAAAAAACATAATTTATGCTTACCTGATAAATTCCTTTCTTCTGTAGTGTGATCAGTCCACGGGTCATCATTACTTCTGGGATATTACTCCTCCCCAACAGGAAGTGCAAGAGGATTCACCCAGCAGAGCTGCATATAGCTCCTCCCCTCTACGTCACTCCCAGTCATTCGACCAAGGACCAACGAGAAAGGAAAAGCCAAGGGTGAAGTGGTGACTGGAGTATAAATTAAAAAATATTTACCTGCCTTAAAAACAGGGCGGGCCGTGGACTGATCACACTACAGAAGAAAGGAATTTATCAGGTAAGCATAAATTATGTTTTCTTCTGTTAAGTGTGATCAGTCCACGGGTCATCATTACTTCTGGGATACCAATACCAAAGCAAAAGTACACGGATGACGGGAGGGATAGGCAGGCTCTTTATACAGAAGGAACCACTGCCTGAAGAACCTTTCTCCCAAAAATAGCCTCCGATGAAGCAAAAGTGTCAAATTTGTAAAATTTGGAAAAAGTATGAAGCGAAGACCAAGTTGCAGCCTTGCAAATCTGTTCAACAGAGGCCTCATTCTTGAAGGCCCAAGTGGAAGCCACAGCTCTAGTAGAATGAGCTGTAATTCTTTCAGGAGGCTGCTGTCCAGCAGTCTCATAAGCTAAACGAATTATGCTACGAAGCCAAAAAGAAAGAGAGGTAGCGGAAGCTTTTTGACCTCTCCTCTGCCCAGAGTAAATGACAAACAGAGAAGACGTTTGTCGAAATTCCTTAGTTGCCTGTAAGTAAAATTTTAGAGCACGGACTACATCCAGGTTGTGCAGTAGACGTTCCTTCTTTGAAGAAGGATTTGGGCATAAAGAAGGAACAACAATCTCTTGATTGATATTCCTGTTAGTAACTACCTTAGGTAAGAACCCAGGTTTAGTACGCAGGACTACCTTATCCGAATGAAAAATCAAATAAGGAGAATCACAATGTAAGGCTGATAATTCAGAGACTCTTCGAGCCGAGGAAATAGCCATTAAAAATAGAACTTTCCAAGATAACAACTTTATATCAATGGAATGAAGGGGTTCAAACGGAATGCCCTGTAAAACATTAAGAACAAGGTTTAAACTCCATGGTGGAGCAACAGTTTTAAACACAGGCTTAATCCTGGCCAAAGCCTGACAAAAAGCCTGGACGTCAGGAACTTCTGACAGACGTTTGTGTAACAGAATGGACAGAGCTGAGATCTGTCCCTTTAATGAACTAGCAGATAAACCCTTTTCTAAACCTTCTTGTAGAAAAGACAATATCCTAGGAATCCTAACCTTACTCCAAGAGTAACCTTTGGATTCACACCAATATAGGTATTTACGCCATATCTTATGGTAAATCTTTCTGGTAACAGGTTTCCTAGCCTGTATTAAGGTATCAATAACTGACTCAGAAAACCCACGTCTTGATAAAATCAAGCGTTCAATTTCCAAGCAGTCAGCTTCAGAGAAGTTAGATTTTGATGTTTGAAGGGACCCTGTATCAGAAGGTCCTGTTTCAGAGGTAGAGACCAAGGTGGACAGGATGACATGTCCACCAGGTCTGCATACCAAGTCCTGCGTGGCCACGCAGGTGCTATTAGAATCACTGATGCTCTCTCTTGTTTGATTCTGGCAATCAATCGAGGAAGCAACGGGAAGGGTGGAAACACTTAAGCCATCCTGAAGTCCCAAGGTGCTGTCAGAGCATCTATCAGGACTGCTCCTGGATCCCTGGATCTGGACCCGTAACGAGGAAGCTTGGCGTTCTGTCGAGACGCCATGAGATCTATCTCTGGTTTGCCCCAACGTCGAAGTATTTGGGCAAAGACCTCCGGATGAAGTTCCCACTCCCCCGGATGAAAAGTCTGACGACTTAAGAAATCCGCCTCCCAGTTCTCCACTCCCGGGATGTGGATTGCTGACAGGTGGCAAGAGTGAGACTCTGCCCAGCGAATTATCTTTGATACTTCCATCATAGCTAGGGAGCTTCTTGTCCCTCCCTGATGGTTGATGTAAGCTACAGTCGTGATGTTGTCCGACTGAAACCTGATGAACCCCCGAGTTGTCAACTGGGGCCAAGCCAGGAGGGCATTGAGAACTGCTCTCAATTCCAGAATGTTTATTGGCAGGAGACTCTCCTCCTGACTCCATTGTCCCTGAGCCTTCAGAGAATTCCAGACGGCACCCCAACCTAGAAGGCTGGCGTCTGTTGTTACAATTGTCCAGTCTGGTCTGCTGAATGGCATCCCCCTGGACAGATGTGGCCGAGAAAGCCACCATAGAAGAGAATTTCTGGTCTCTTGATCCAGATTCAGAGAAGGGGATAAGTCTGAGTAATCCCCATTCCACTGACTTAGCATGCACAGTTGCAGTGGTCTGAGGTGTAAGCGTGCAAAGGGTACTATGTCCATTGCCGCTACCATTAAGCCGATTACCTCCATGCATTGAGCCACTGACGGGTGTTGAATGGAATGAAGGGTGCGGCAAGCACTTTGAAGTCTTGTTAGCCTGTCCTCTGTCAGGTAAATCTTCATTTCTACAGAATCTATAAGAGTCCCCAGGAAGGGAACTCTTGTGAGTGGAACGAGTGAACTTTTCTTTTCGTTCACCTTCCATCCATGTGACCTTAGAAATGCCAGCACTAACTCTGTATGAGACTTGGCAGTTTGAAAGCTTGAAGCTTGTATCAGAATGTCGTCTAGGTATGGAGCTACCGAGATTCCCCGCGGTCTTAGTACCGCCAGAAGAGCACCCAGAACCTTTGTGAAGATTCTTGGAGCTGTAGCCAATCCGAATGGAAGAGCCACAAACTGGTAATGCCTGTCTAGGAAGGCAAACCTTAGGTACCGATAATGATCTTTGTGAATCGGTATGTGAAGGTAAGCATCTTTTAAATCTACAGTGGTCATGTACTGACCCTCTTGGATCATAGGTAAAATTGTCCGAATAGTCTCCATCTTGAACGATGGAACTCTTAGGAATTTGTTTAGGATCTTTAAGTCCAGGATTGGTCTGAAAGTTCCCTCTTTTTTGGGAACCACAAACAGATTTGAGTAAAACCCCTGTCCCTGTTCCGATCGTGGAACTGGATGGATTACTCCCATTAACAAGAGCTCTTGTACGCAGCGTAGAAACGCCTCTTTCTTTGTCTGGATTGTTGACAATCTTGACAGATGAAATCTCTCTCTTGGAGGAGAGTATTTGAAGTCCAGTAGGTATCCCTGAGATATTATCTCTAGCGCCCAGGGATCCTGAACATCTCTTGCCCAAGCCTGGGCGAAGAGAGAAAGTCTGCCCCCCACTAGATCTGATCCCGGATCGGGGGCCCTCAATTCATGCTGTTTTAGGGGCAGCAGCAGGTTTCCTAGTCTGCTTGCCCTTGTTCCAGGACTGGTTAGGTTTCCAGCCTTGTCTGTAGCGAGCAACAGCTCCTTCCTGTTTTGGTGCAGAGGAAGTTGATGCTGCTCCTGCTTTGAAATTACGAAAGGAACGAAAATTAGACTGTCTAGTCTTGGCTTTGGCTTTGTCCTGAGGCAGGGCATGGCCTTTACCTCCTGTAATGTCAGCGATAATCTCTTTCAACCCGGGCCCGAATAAGGTCTGCCCTTTGAAAGGTATATTAAGCAATTTAGACTTAGAAGTAACATCAGCTGACCAGGATTTTAGCCACAGCGCCCTGCGTGCCTGAATGGCGAATCCTGAATTTTTCGCCGTAAGTTTAGTAAGATGTACTACGGCCTCCGAAATGAATGAATTAGCTAGTTTAAGGACTCTAAGCCTGTCCGTAATGTCGTCCAGAGTAGCTGAACCAATGTTCTCTTCCAGAGACTCAATCCAGAATGCCGCTGCAGCCGTGATCGGCGCAATGCATGCAAGGGGTTGCAATATAAAACCTTGTTGAACAAACATTTTCTTAAGGTAACCCTCTAACTTTTTATCCATTGGATCTGAAAAAGCACAGCTATCCTCCACCGGGATAGTGGTACGCTTAGCTAAGGTAGAAACTGCTCCCTCCACCTTAGGGACCGTTTGCCATAAGTCCCTTGTGGTGGCGTCTATTGGAAACATTTTTCTAAATATCGGAGGGGGTGAGAACGGCACACCGGGTCTATCCCACTCCTTAGTAACAATTTCAGTAAGTCTCTTAGGTATAGGAAAAACCTCAGTACTCGTCGGTACCGCAAAATATTTATCCAACCTACACATTTTCTCTGGTATTGCAACTGTGTTACAATCATTCAGAGCCGCTAACACCTCCCCTAGTAATACACGGAGGTTTTCCAGTTTAAATTTAAAATTTGAAATATCTGAATCCAGTCTGTTTGGATCAGAACCGTCACCCACAGAATGAAGTTCTCCGTCCTCATGTTCTGCCACCTGTGACGCAGTGTCTGACATGGCCCTAATATTATCAGCGCACTCTGTTCTCACCCCAGAGTGATCACGCTTACCTCTTAGTTCTGGTAATTTAGCCAAAACCTCAGTCATAACAGTAGCCATATCCTGTAATGTGATTTGTAATGGCCGCCCAGATGTACTCGGCGCTACAATATCACGCACCTCCCTCTGAGCGGGAGATGTAGGTACTGACACGTGAGGCGAGTTAGTCGGCATAACTCTCCCCTCGTTGTTTGGTGAAATTTGTTCAATTTGTACAGATTGACTCTTATTTAAAGTAGCATCAATACAGTTAGTACATAAATTTCTATTGGGCTCCACTTTGGCATTGCAACAAATGACACAGGTATCATCCTCTGAATCAGACATGTTTAACACACTAGCAAATAAACTTGCAACTTGGAAATACAATTCAATTAGAATAATATTAAAACGTACTGTGCCTTTAAGAAGCACAGAAGATTTATGACAGTTGAAAATTAATAAATTGAAACAGTTATAGCCTCAATCCTTGTAAACAACACAACTTTAGCAAAGGTTTAATCCCATTAGCAAAGATAACAAATTCTGAAAGCAGGAAACAAATTACAGAATAAACGTTTTTTATCTCAGTCAAACTATAATTCTCACAGCTCTGCTGAGAGAAATTACCTCCCTCAAAATAAGTTTTGAAGACCCCTGAGCTCTGTAGAGATGAACTGGATCATGCAGGGAATACAATGAGTTGCTGACTGAAATATTTGATGCGTAGTAAAAGCGCCAAAAAACGGCCCCTCCCCCTCACACACAGCAGTGAGGGAGAACAGAAACTGTCAGAAAACAGATTAAGCAACTGCCAAGTGGAAAAATAGTGCCCAAACATTTATTCACTCAGTACCTCATCAAATGAAAACGATTTTACATTCCAGCAAAAACGTTAAACATAATCTCTAATTATTAAACAGCTTTATGTATTTCATACAGTGTAATTCTAGTGAAGTACCATTCCCCAGAATACTGAAGTGTAAAGTATACATACATGACATTATATCGGTATGGCAGGATTTTCTCATCAATTCCATTGTCAGAAAATAAAAACTGCTACATACCTCTATGCAGATTCATCTGCCCGCTGTCCCCTGATCTGAAGTTTACCTCTCCTCAGATGGCCGAGAAACAGAAATATGATCTTAACTACTCTGGCTAAAATCATAACAAAAACTCTGGTAGATTCTTCTTCAAACTCTGCCAGAGAGATAATAACACACTCCGGTGCTATTTTAAAATAACAAACTTTTGATTGAAGATATAAAACTAAGTATAATCACCATAGTCCTCTCACACATCCTATCTAGTCGTTGGGTGCAAGAGAATGACTGGGAGTGACGTAGAGGGGAGGAGCTATATGCAGCTCTGCTGGGTGAATCCTCTTGCACTTCCTGTTGGGGAGGAGTAATATCCCAGAAGTAATGATGACCCGTGGACTGATCACACTTAACAGAAGAAAGCCCTTTTAAGGTCTATTTGTAATTTAGTTTAGGGTAGGGAATTTTATTATTTTGGGGGGCTTTTTTATTTTATTAGGGAGCTTAGATTAGGTGTAATTAGTTTAAACTTCTTGTAATTTTTTTATTTTCTGTAATTTAGTGTGGTTTTTTTTGTACTATAGTTTAGTTTATTTAATTTTAGGTAATTATAGTTAATTTATTTAATTAATTTAATGATAGTGTAGTGTTAGGTGTAATTGTAACTTAGGTTAGGATTTATTTTACAGGTATATTTGTATTTATTTTATCTAGGTAGTTATTAAATAGTTAATAACTATTTAATAACTATTGTACCTAGTTAAAATAAATACAAAGTTGCCTGTAAAATAAAAATAAACCCTAAAATAGCTATAATGTAACTATTAGTTATATTGTAGCTATATTAGGGTTTATTTTATAGGTAAGTATTTATTTTTAAATAGGAATAATTTAGTTAATAATAGTAATATGTATTTAGATTTATTAAAATAATATTTAAGTTAGGGGGGTGTTAGGGTTAGGGGTTAATACGTTTAATATAGTGGCGGCGGTGTAGGGGGGGCAGGATAGGGGTTAATAACTTTAATATAGGTGGCGGCGGTATAGGGGGGCAGGATAGGGGTTAATAACTTTAATATAGGTGGCGGCGGTATAGGGGGGCAGGATAGGGGTTAATAACTTTAATATAGGTGGCGGCGGTATAGGGGGGGCAGGATAGGGGTTAATAGGTATAATGTAGGTGGTGGCGGGGTCCGGGAGCGGCGGTTTAGGGGTTAAACAATTAATTTAGTTGCGGCGGGGTCCGGGAGCGGCGGTTTAGGGGTTAATACCTTTATTTAGTTGCGCCGGGGTCCGGGAGCGGCGGTTTAGGGGTTAATAAGTTTAATGTAGGTGGCGGCGGTGTAGGGGGGCAGATTAGGGGTGTTTAAACTCGGGGTACATGTTAGAGTGTTAGGTGCAGACATCTCCCATAGAAATCAATGGGATATCGGGCAGCAGCGAACATGAGCTTTCGCTGCTGTAAGACTCCCATTGATTCCTATGGGATACGCCACCTCCAGGGTGGCGGATTGAAAACCAGGTACGCTGGGCCGGAAAAGTGCCGAGCGTACCTGCTAGGAATTTGATAACTTCCAAAAGTAGTCAGATAGTGCCGAACTTGCGTTCGGCACATATGGAGTGACGTAAGCATCGATCTGTGTCGGACTGAGTCCGGCGGATCGTAGCTTACATCACTAGATTCTACTTTTGCCGGTCTGTAGGGCTTCATAAATATGGCGAATCAGCCTTGCCACAAATACGCTACGGAATTCCAGCGTATTTGCGGTTGACGGCTTGATAAATAGAGGCCAAAGTGTCAAAACTCCTGTACTAAAGAGTGTGTCAATTTAAGCAATCACATAAATATATACAAGTAAATATACAAATATACATATCCCTTCAGCAGGCGACATATAACCAAATGTTATAAAGAAAAACAAAATGTGGTTTCATATAAGAAATCATAGCTGCCCAAACCCACTGGACTGATAAGACTGGGTCATTGCCGAACACAGTGGTGTGTAATACAATCCATCATGGGCTAATGAAAACCTACATATTGACTAATGATGGAATATCAAAATGATTAGCAATAGATTATAGGATGACTTGTGTATTAGTCTGATTGTCCTACCTTAGTCCGTGCGCTAACTGTAAGCTGTAGGGGAACCCTCACTCGGTACTAATAGGACAGGAAGTAAATAGTAGCTGTCTGGGTGGCTACAATAAATGTAGCCCAAATGTGTATAGACATCGATCCCTTAGACCGCAAGTGCTGAAAATACAGATAAGTCTGCATAGACCAGGCCATCACCGCAATAAGTGTAAACAGTAAGCGCTAAACGGGTCTGGCAATTGCGCATGCGTATCGCCCTGATAGACACACCTCTCAAGACTATTTTGAAGACTGCTCCCATTGGTTATAATAGACAAGCCTCCCTTAGAGTGACTACTCGAACATCCTACCGGCAATAGTGCTATACTGTGGCACTATGAGTGCAAGATATACCACTAAAAAGCGGCGGTAAAATGTCACATACGGGGGTAGCAAACAGTTATCGTACAGCTAGATATACATGTAATGTAACTGAATTAACAAGTAAGGCAAAATAGACATGGCCACTACAGTATTATGGGGAAACGGTTTAGTTCTGCTGTGGCCCTACCTGCCCTTAGGAAGCGATAATATGGGGTTTAAAGCTTCAATTAGTCCCTCAGAAGACTCTCAGGACCTCAGGAGAAGTTGCTTGCTGCTTGTAAATGTAAATTGTTGCTGGGGCCTACACAAAACTAACAAACCCTGCCTGAAAGCCATGTGGGTTATAAACAACCCCAAAGAACCCTCAAGCAAATGTCCCATAAAACAGAAAACCTTACTCCCAGACACAAAAACGTTTGTCCCAAATTCACATATCAAACTGAGTGCCCACAAAAAAACAAAATTTATGCTTACCTGATAAATTCATTTCTCCTGTAGTGTGGTCAGTCCACGGGTCATCATTACTTCTGGGATATTATCTCCTCCCCTACAGGAAGTGCAAGAGGATTCACCCAGCAGAGCTGCTATATAGCTCCTCCCCTCTACGTCACCTCCAGTCATTCGACCAAAGGACCAACGAGAAAGGAGAAGCCCAAGGGTGTAGTGGTGACTGGAGTATAATCCAAAAATTTTTTTAACCTGCCATAAAAAACAGGGCGGGCCGTGGACTGACCACACTACAGGAGAAATGAATTTATCAGGTAAGCATAAATTTTGTTTTCTCCTGTTAAGTGTGGTCAGTCCACGGGTCATCATTACTTCTGGGATACCAATACCAAAGCAAAAGTACACGGATGACGGGAGGGACAGGCAGGCTCTTTATACGGAGGGAACCACTGCCTGAAGAACCTTTCTCCCAAAAACAGCCTCCGAAGAAGCAAAAGTGTCAACTTTGTAAAATTTGGAAAAAGTATGAAGAGAAGACCAAGTTGCAGCCTTGCAAATCTGTTCAACAGAAGCCTCATTCTTAAAGGCCCAAGTGAAAGCCACAGCTCTAGTAGAATGAGCTGTAATTCTTTCAGGAGGCTGCTGTCCAGCAGTCTCATAGGCTAATCGTATTATGCTACGAAGCCAAAAAGAGAGAGAGGTAGCCGAAGCTTTTTGACCTCTCCTCTGGCCAGAATAAACGACAAACAGGGAAGACGTTTGACGAAACTCCTTAGTTGCCTGTAGATAAAATTTCAGGGCACGGACTACATCTAGATTGTGTAGCAGACGTTCCTTCTTCGAGGAAGGATTAGGACACAAGGATGGAACAACAATCTCTTGATTGATATTCCTGTTAGTGACCACCTTAGGTAGGAACCCAGGTTTAGTACGCAGAACTACCTTGTCTGAATGAAAAATCAGATAAGGAGAATCACAATGTAAGGCAGATAACTCAGAGACTCTTCGAGCCGAGGAAATAGCCATTAAAAACAGAACTTTCCAAGATAACAACTTGATATCAATGGAATGAAGGGGTTCAAACGGAACACCCTGTAAAACATTAAGAACTAAGTTCAAACTCCATGGCGGAGCAACAGTTTTAAACACAGGCTTGATCCTAGCTAAAGCCTGACAAAAAGCTTGAACGTCCGGAACTTCTGACAGACGTTTGTGTAAAAGAATGGACAGAGCTGAAATCTGTCCCTTTAAAGAACTAGCGGATAACCCCTTTTCTAAACCTTCTTGTAGAAAAGACAATATCCTTGGAATCCTAACCTTACTCCATGAGTAACTCTTGGATTCGCACCAATATAAGTATTTACGCCATATTTTATGGTAAATCCTTCTGGTAACAGGCTTCCTAGCCTGTATTAAGGTATCAATAACTGGCTCAGAAAACCCACGTTTTGATAAAATCAAGCGTTCAATTTCCAAGCAGTCAGCTTCAGAGAAGTTAGATTTTGATGTTTGAATGGACCCTGGATCAGAAGGTCCTGTTTCAGAGGTAGAGACCAAGGCGGACAGGATGACATGTCCACTAGATCTGCATACCAAGTCCTGCGTGGCCATGCAGGTGCTATTAGAATCACTGATGCTCTCTCCTGTTTGATTCTGGCAATCAATCGAGGAAGCATCGGGAAGGGTGGAAACACATAAGCCATCCCGAAGGTCCAAGGTGCTGTCAAAGCATCTATCAGAACCGCTCCCGGATCCCTGGATCTGGACCCGTAGCGAGGAAGCTTGGCGTTCTGACGAGACGCCATGAGATCTATCTCTGGTTTGCCCCAACGTCGAAGTATCTGGGCAAAGACCTCCGGATGAAGTTCCCACTCCCCCGGATGAAAAGTCTGACGACTTAAGAAATCCGCCTCCCAGTTCTCCACTCCCGGGATGTGGATTGCAGACAGGTGGCAAGAGTGAGACTCTGCCCAGCGAATTATCTTTGATACTTCCATCATTGCTAGGGAGCTTCTTGTCCCTCCCTGATGGTTGATGTAAGCTACAGTCGTGATGTTGTCCGACTGAAACCTGATGAACCCCTGAGTTGTTAACTGGGGCCAAGCCAGAAGGGCATTGAGAACTGCTCTCAATTCCAGAATGTTTATTGGAAGGAGACTCTCCTCCTGATTCCATAGTCCCTGAGCCTTCAGAGAATTCCAGACAGCGCCCCAACCTAGTAGGCTGGCGTCTGTTGTTACAATTGTCCAGTCTGGCCTGCTGAATGGCATCCCCCTGGACAGGTGTGGCCGATAAAGCCACCATAGAAGAGAATTTCTGGTCTCTTGATTCAGATTCAGAGTGGGGGACAAATCTGAGTAATCCCCATTCCACTGACTTAGCATGCACAATTGCAGCGGTCTGAGATGTAGGCGTGCAAAAGGTACTACGTCCATTGCCGCTACCATTAAGCCGATCACCTCCATGCATTGAGCTACTGACGGGTGTTGAATGGAATGAAGGACACGGCATGCATTTTGAAGCTTTGTTAACCTGTCTTCTGTCAGGTAAATCTTCATTTCTACAGAATCTATCAGAGTCCCCAAGAAGGGAACTCTTGTGAGTGGAAAGAGAGAACTCTTCTTTTCGTTCACCTTCCATCCATGCGACCTTAGAAATGCCAGTACTAACTCTGTATGAGACTTGGCAGTTTGAAAGCTTGAAGCTTGTATCAGAATGTCGTCTAGGTACGGAGCTACCGAAATTCCTCGCGGTCTTAGTACCGCCAGAAGAGTACCCAGAACCTTTGTGAAGATTCTTGGAGCCGTAGCCAGTCCGAATGGAAGAGCTACAAACTGGTAATGCCTGTCTAGAAAGGCAAACCTTAGATACCGGTAATGATTTCTGTGAATCGGTATGTGAAGGTAAGCATCCTTTAAATCCACTGTGGTCATGTACTGACCCTCTTGGATCATGGGCAAAATTGTTCGAATCGTTTCCATCTTGAACGATGGAACTCTTAGGAATTTGTTTAGGATCTTTAAATCCAAGATTGGCCTGAAAGTTCCCTCTTTTTTGGGAACTACAAACAGATTTGAGTAAAACCCTTGTCCTTGTTCCGACCGCGGAACTGGATGGATCACTCCCATTAATAAAAGATCTTGTACGCAGCGTAGGAACGCTTCTTTCTTTATTTGGTTTGTTGATAACCTTGACAGATGAAATCTCCCTCTTGGGGGAGAGGATTTGAAGTCCAGAAGGTATCCCTGAGATATGATCTCTAACGCCCAGGGATCCTGAACATCTCTTGCCCAAGCCTGGGCGAAGAGA
Source organism: Bombina bombina (assembly GCF_027579735.1). NCBI lineage: Eukaryota > Metazoa > Chordata > Amphibia > Anura > Bombinatoridae > Bombina > Bombina bombina. Next base: position 943,818,583 of record NC_069500.1, read on the forward strand.
GAAAGTCTGCCCCCTACTAGATCCGGTCCCGGATCGGGGGCCCTCGATTCATGCTGTCTTAGGGGCAGCAGCAGGTTTCCTGGCCTGCTTGCCCTTGTTCCAGGACTGGTTAGGTTTCCAGCCTTGTCTGTAGCGAGCAACAGCTCCTTCCTGTTTTGGTGCAGAGGAGGTTGATGCTGTTCCTGCTTTGAAATTACGAAAGGAACGAAAATTAGACTGTCTAGCCCTAGGTTTGGCTTTGTCCTGAGGCAGGGCATGGCCTTTACCTCCTGTAATGTCAGCTATAATCTCCTTCAACCCGGGCCCGAACAAGGTTTGCCCTTTGAAAGGTATATTAAGCAATTTAGATTTAGAAGTAACATCAGCTGACCAGGATTTTAGCCACAGTGCTCTGCGTGCCTGAATGGCAAATCCGGAATTCTTAGCCGTAAGTTTAGTTAAATGTACTACGGCATCTGAAATAAATGAGTTAGCTAACTTAAGGGCTTTAAGTTTGTCTGTAATCTCATCTAGTGTAGATGATTGAAGTGTCTCTTCCAGAGACTCAAACCAAAATGCTGCTGCAGCCGTGACAGGCGCAATACATGCAAGAGGTTGCAATATAAAACCTTGTTGAACAAACATTTTCTTAAGGTAACCCTCTAATTTTTTATCCATTGGATCTGAAAAGGCACAGCTATCCTCCACCGGGATAGTGGTACGCTTAGCTAAAGTAGAAACTGCTCCCTCCACCTTAGGGACCGTTTGCCATAAGTCCCGTGTGGTGGCGTCTATTGGAAACATTTTTCTAAATATCGGAGGGGGTGAGAACGGTACACCGGGCCTATCCCACTCCTTAGTAACAATTTCAGTAAGTCTCTTAGGTATAGGAAAAACATCAGTACTCGCCGGTACCCGCAAAATATTTATCCAACCTACACATTTTCTCTGGTATTGCAACTGTGTTACAATCATTCAGAGCCGCTAACACCTCCCCTAGTAATACACGGAGGTTTTCCAGCTTAAATTTAAAATTTGAAATATCTGAATCCAATCTATTTGGATCAGAACCGTCACCCACAGAATGAAGTTCTCCGTCCTCATGTTCTGCCGCCTGTGACGCAGTGTCTGACATGGCCCTAATATTATCAGCGCACTCTGTTCTCACCCCAGAGTGATCACGCTTGCCTCTAAGTTCTGGTAATTTAGCCAAAACTTCAGTCATAACAGTAGCCATATCCTGTAATGTGATTTGAAATGGCCGCCCAGATGTACTCGGCGCTACAATATCACGCACCTCCCGAGCGGGAGATGTAGGTACTGACACGTGAGGCGAGTTAGTCGGCATAACTCTCCCCTCGTTGTCTGGTGAAATATGTTCAATTTGTACAGATTGACTTTTATTTAAAGTAGCGTCAATACAGTTAGTACATAAACTTCTATTGGGCTCCACTTTGGCATTAGCACATATAGCACATGTATCTTCCTCTGAATCAGACATGTTTAACACACTAGCAATTAACTAGCAACTTGGAAATGCTTTTTTAAGTAATTTACAATAATATGAAAACGAACTGTGCCTATAAGAAGCACAGAAAAAATTATGACAGTTGAAAATAATTAAGTTATAGCATCAATCTTTGTCAGAAATATACAATTTTAGCAAAGGATTGTTCCCATTAGCAAAGGATAACTAACCCAGGCAGCAGAAAAAAATACACAAATAAACGTTTTTTATCACAGTCAACTACAATCTTCACAGCTCTGCTGTGATGATTACCTCCCTCAAAAAAGGCTTTGGAGATCCCTGAGTTCTGTAGAGATGAACCGGATCATGCAGGAAGAAAATGAACCTCTGACTGAGTTTTTTGATGCGTAGTAAAAGCGCCAAAAATGGCCCCTCCCCCTCACACATAACAGTGAGAGAGATCAGTGAACTGCTTTAATTTAAACAAAAACTATTGCCAAGTGGAAAAAATAGTGCCCAAAACATTTTTTCACCCAGTACCTCAGAGAAATAAACGTTTTTACATGCCAGCAAAAAAACGTTTAACCTCAATAAATTAATTGTTATTTAAAACCTATTGCAAGTCCCTGCAAATTAGGTTAAGTCTATGCATACAGTATAAATCCAGTGAAGTACCATTCCCCAGAATACTGAAGTGTAAAATATACATACATGACAGCCTGATACCAGCTACATCTACTGCATTTAAGGCTGAGTTTACATTATAACGGTATGGCAGGATTTTCTCATCAATTCCATGTCAGAAAATAACAAACTGCTACATACCTCTTTGCAGATTAATCTGCCCGCTGTCCCCTGATCTGAAGTTTACCTCTCCTCAGATGGCCGAGAAACAGCAATATGATCTTAACTACTCCGGCTAAAATCATAGAAAAAACTCCGGTAGATTCTTCTTCAAATTCTACCAGAGAATGAATAACACACTCCGGTGCTATTATAAAATAACAAACTTTTGATTGAAGTTAATAAACTAATTAAATCACCACAGTCCTCTCACACATCCTATCTATTCGTTGGGTGCAAGAGAATGACTGGAGGTGACGTAGAGGGGAGGAGCTATATAGCAGCTCTGCTGGGTGAATCCTCTTGCACTTCCTGTAGGGGAGGAGATAATATCCCAGAAGTAATGATGACCCGTGGACTGACCACACTTAACAGGAGAAATTAACCCTTTATGCAAGCTAGTAAAAACCTCTGATAACACTAGGATTACTGCTTACACTGTCAGCCTTTCTGAGTTAACACAGTCTCTGTAGAAAATATGATGAACATACCTCATTGCTGTATAGCAAGAAACCGTTCCTCACACTAAAGGTTACCTGTACTCCTCAGCTCATGTGGGAACAGCAGTGGACCTTAGTTACAAATGCTAAGATCATCATCCTCCAGGCAGAAATCTTCATCTATGTCCTGCCTGAGAGTAAATAGTACAACACCGGTACCATTTAAAAATAACAAACACTTGATTGAAGATAAAATAAAACAAACAGTTTAACACCTCTTCTCTTTACCCTTCCTGCTTAGAGCCAGCAAAGAGAATGACTAGGGGGTGGAGTTAAGGGGGGAGTTATATATACAGCTCTGCTGTGGTGCTCTCTTTGCTACTTCCTGTCAGGAAGGACAATATCCCACAAGTTAGGATGAATCCGTGGACTCAGTACATCTTGCAAAAGAAACACAACACAAATTACTGCACCGAGGGTACATCACACCGGGTGTAGCAGCCAAGTGGGACCCCTTTATAGATAATAAATGCAAGAAATGCTCAATGGAGAACCCTTCACTGTGTCATCGAATGTGGAGTTGCCCCAAAATAAATAGATTTTGGAAGATGGTAGAATATTGGCTCAATAGACTTTGCAAAACAAACATATCCCTAACATGGCGCCTGACGGTGATACTGACAAAGGACACACACACAGATGGACTTTCTAAGCTAATTAATACCATTCTGCTGATGGCAAGAAAAGCAATATTATCACAATGGTTAGCAGAATGACCCCCTACCTTATTAGCCCTTAAGAAGTCAATATACCAACAAATCAGAATCCAGTCCTCGGACAGAAATTGCAAGCGCGTGCAATTTCTGTCCAAGGACTGGATTCTGATTTGATGATTATTTGAAGAAGAAGGCAGCTACGTAACGGTGGGGGGAGTCCGGCTGCTATATTTACCCGGCATTAGACAAGTTAGCAAAAGTGATTACTACAGAAGCAAGGCGGCATGGCAGAAGGTGTATAGAGCAGGCGGATCTTCGGTTCTTATATTTCGATCTCAAATAATGTCAACGGAAGTGCTGACTGTCCCTTTAAATACTGAGAGTGCAATATTTGGTGGAACTATTCTATTGGCTATATTTGCACCCAGGTAGCTGCACCTGGAGGGAGGATTCATTCTATCTGGAATATATATATATATATATATATATATATATATATATATATAGGTGGCCCTCGGTTTACAACGGTTCAATTTGTACCGTTTCAGAATAACAACCTTTTTTCTCAGTCATGTGACTGCTATTGAAAAGCATTGAGAAGCAGTGCATTGATTAAAATAGCCAGTAGGTGGAGCTGTCCGCTTGTGTTGCAGCAAAGATATGCAAGCCAAGTAAGCTGGTAAGCTGAAATTAATCAGTTTAATCAGACCTGAGCTATCAAGCAGCTTGCAAAGGAACAAGATCTTCCTGTCTATAAATCAGTCCAGATTGGAATGCATAGAAAGAATTGTTTGCAGAAAAATGCAAGTAAAGTCTGTGTTGTGTGATTATGTTATTAGGTTTATAATGCTGTTTAGCAAACGTTTTTGTTCATTTAACTTAGTTTAATTATATATTCTGTGTTGTGTGATTATTTTATTAGGTTTATAATGCTGTTTAGCATTTAAAGTCTTCATTTCAAAGCTTTAAAAATAATGTATTAGGTGTTACTTATCCCAATTTTGAGAGCGGCCTGGAACCTAACTCCCTAACTTCCCATTGACTTACATTATAAACTGGGTTTCAATTTACAACGGTTTCAATTTACAACCATTCCTATCACCATAGATGCTTGACAAATCTGCTTAAAAATTAGGAGCCAGTAAGAATATTCAGGAGCAAGGCATATTTTTAGGAGCCAGACAATTGGATTTGTATATAGATATATGGAGAATAACCCAAAATGTTAGGAGCTAGGGGTAAAATTCTAGGAGCCAGTGGCTCCCAGGTTTGTCGACCCCTACCATAGAAAAATATTACTTCTAATGCCATTCACTTTTTTGATAAAACTGCCACAAAGCCAAATAAACAGATTTGACGTTTGGTAAATACAGCCCACAGAGAACAGCAGAATAAAAGACTATGATAAGAATCATACATGTTTTTAGTATTGCATCAAGAATTACAGAATTTCAAATAAATTAAAAAAGGTTTCACATATGTCTATCAATAGTAATATGGAGGTAGAGAAATATTTCATCTCATTGCAATTAAAATTTAAATAAATAATTCAGTTTCATGATTTTGAAGTGACATTTAAAAGGCAGCATCATTAACTGTGACCTTTTTAGAAGGTACCAGGTCAGAAAGTATGGAGTAACAGAACACTGGTTAAAAAAAATAAAAATGCTGAAATATAGAGACACACATTAAAGCAGACAGATAATGTATATGTGCTTATTTTAACTGTATATAAACTGGTCACCCTAGCCTCATCTTTCATAAAAAACATAATTTATGCTTACCTGATAAATTTATTTCTCTTGTAGTGTATCCAGTCCACGGATCATCCATTACTTATGGGATATTAACTCCTCCCCAACAGGAAGTGCAAGAGGATTCACCCAGCAGAGCTGCTATATAGCTCCTCCCCTAACTGCCATTACCAGTCATCCGACCGAAAACATGCAGAGAAAGGAAAACCATAGGGTGCAGTGGTGACTGTAGTTTAATGGAAAAATTACCTGCCTTAAAGTGACAGGGCGGGCCGTGGACTGGATACACTACAAGAGAAATAAATTTATCAGGTAAGCATAAATTATGTTTTCTCTTGTTAAGTGTATCCAGTCCACGGATCATCCATTACTTATGGGATACCAATACCAAAGCTAAAGTACACGGATGACGGGAGGGACAGGCAGGCTCTTTATACGGAAGGAACCACTGCCTGAAGAACCTTTCTCCCAAAAACAGCCTCCGAAGAAGCAAAAGTGTCAAATTTGGAAAATTTGGAAAAAGTATGAAGAGAAGACCAAGTTGCAGCCTTGCAAATCTGTTCAACAGAAGCCTCATTCTTAAAGGCCCAAGTGGAAGCCACAGCTCTAGTAGAATGTGCTGTAATTCTTTCAGGAGGCTGCTGTCCAGCAGTCTCATAGGCTAACCGTATTATGCTACGAAGCCAAAAGGAGAGAGAGGTAGCCGAAGCTTTTTGACCTCTCCTCTGACCAGAATAAACGACAAACAGGGAAGACGTTTGTCGAAAATCCTTAGTTGCCTGTAGATAAAATTTCAGGGCACGGACTACATCTAGATTGTGTAGCAGACGTTCCTTTTTCGAAGAAGGATTAGGACACAAAGATGGAACCACAATCTCTTGATTGATATTCCTGTTAGTGACCACCTTAGGTAGGAACCCAGGTTTAGTACGCAGAACTACCTTGTCTGAATGAAAAATCAGATAAGGAGAATCACAATGTAAGGCAGATAACTCAGAGACTCTTCGAGCCGAGGAAATCGCCATTAAAAACAGAACTTTCCAAGATAACAACTTGATATCAATGGAATGAAGGGGTACAAACGGAACCCCCTGTAAAACATTAAGAACTAAGTTCAAACTCCATGGTGGAGCAACAGTTTTAAACACAGGCTTGATCCTAGCTAAAGCCTGACAAAAAGCTTGAACGTCCGGAACTTCTGACAGACGTTTGTGTAAAAGAATGGACAGAGCTGAAATCTGTCCCTTTAAGGAACTAGCGGATAAACCCTTTTCTAAACCTTCTTGTAGAAAAGACAATATCCTCGGAATCCTAACCTTACTCCATGAGTAACTCTTGGATTCGCACCAATATAAGTATTTGCGCCATATCTTATGGTAAATCTTTCTGGTAACAGGTTTCCTAGCCTGTATTAAGGTATCAATAACTAAATCAGAAAAACCACGTTTTGATAAAATCAAGCGTTCAATTTCCAAGCAGTCAGCTTCAGAGAAATTAGATTTTGATGTTTGAAGGGACCCTGGATCAGAAGGTCCTGTTTCAGAGGTAGCGACCAAGGTGGACAGGATGACATGTCCACTAGATCTGCATACCAAGTCCTGCGTGGCCATGCAGGCGCTATTAGAATCACTGATGCTCTCTCCTGTTTGATTCTGGCAATCAATCGAGGAAGCATCGGGAAGGGTGGAAACACATAAGCCATCCCGAAGGTCCAAGGTGCTGTCAAAGCATCTATCAGAACCGATCCCGGATCCCTGGATCTGGACCCGTAACGAGGAAGCTTGGCGTTCTGTCGAGACGCCATGAGATCTATCTCTGGTTTGCCCCAACGTCGAAGTATTTGGGCAAAGACCTCCGGATGAAGTTCCCACTCCCCCGGATGAAAAGTCTGACGACTTAAGAAATCCGCCTCCCAGTTCTCCACTCCCGGGATGTGGATTGCTGACAGGTGGCAAGAGTGAGACTCTGCCCAGCGAATTATCTTTGATACTTCCATCATTGCTAGGGAGCTTCTTGTCCCTCCCTGATGGTTGATGTAAGCTACAGTCGTGATGTTGTCCGACTGAAACCTGATGAACCCCCGAGTTGTTAACTGGGGCCAAGCCAGAAGGGCATTGAGAACTGCTCTCAATTCCAGAATGTTTATTGGTAGGAGACTCTCCTCCTGATTCCATTGTCCCTGAGCCTTCAGAGAATTCCAGACAGCGCCCCAACCTAGTAGGCTGGCGTCTGTTGTTACAATTGTCCAGTCCGGCCTGCTGAATGGCATCCCCCTGGACAGATGTGGCCGAGAAAGCCACCATAGAAGAGAATTTCTGGTCTCTTGATCCAGATTCAGAGTAAGGGACAAGTCTGAGTAATCCCCATTCCACTGACTTAGCATGCACAATTGCAGCGGTCTGAGATGTAGGCGTGCAAAGGGTACTATGTCCATTGCTGCTACCATTAAGCCGATCACCTCCATGCATTGAGCTACTGACGGGTGTTGAATGGAATGAAGGACACGGCATGCATTTTAAAGCTTTGTTAACCTGTCTTCTGTCAGGTAAATCTTCATTTCTACAGAATCTATAAGAGTCCCCAAGAAGGGAACTCTTGTAAGTGGAAAGAGAGAACTCTTCTTTTCGTTCACCTTCCATCCATGCGACCTTAGAAATGCCAGTACTAACTCTGTATGAGACTTGGCAGTTTGAAAGCTTGAAGCTTGTATCACAATGTCGTCTAGGTACGGAGCTACCGCAATTCCTCGCGGTCTTAGTACCGCCAGAAGAGCACCCAGAACCTTTGTGAAGATTCTCGGAGCCGTAGCCAATCCGAATGGAAGAGCTACAAACTGGTAATGCCTGTCTAGAAAGGCAAACCTTAGATACCGGTAATGATCTTTGTGAATCGGTATGTGAAGGTAAGCATCCTTTAAATCCACTGTGGTCATGTACTGACCCTTTTGGATCATGGGTAAAATTGTCCGAATAGTTTCCATTTTGAACGATGGAACTCTTAGGAATTTGTTTAGGATCTTTAAATCCAAGATTGGCCTGAAAGTTCCCTCTTTTTTGGGAACCACAAACAGATTTGAGTAAAACCCTTGTCCTTGTTCCGACCGCGGAACCGGATGGATCACTCCCATTAATAAAAGATCTTGTACGCAGCGTAGAAACGCCTCTTTCTTTATTTGGTTTGTTCACAACCTTGACAGATGAAAACTCCCTCTTGGGGGAGAGAATTTGAAGTCTAGAAGGTATCCCTGAGATATGATCTCTAACGCCCAGGGATCCTGGACATCTCTTGCCCAAGCCTGGGCGAAGAGAGAAAGTCTGCCCCCCACTAGATCCGTTCCCGGATCGGGGGCCCTCGATTCATGCTGTCTTAGGGGCAGCAGCAGGTTTCCTGGCCTGCTTGCCCTTGTTCCAGGACTGGTTAGGTCTCCAGCCTTGTCTGTAGCGAGCAACAGCTCCTTCCTGTTTTGGTGCAGAGGAAGTTGATGCTGCTCCTGCTTTGAATTTACGAAAGGAATGAAAAATTAGACTGTCTAGCCTTAGGTTTGGCTCTGTCTTGAGGCAGGGCATGGCCTTTACCTCCTGTAATGTCAGCGATAATTTCTTTCAACCCGGGCCCGAATAAGGTCTGCCCTTTGAAAGGTATATTAAGCAATTTAGATTTAGAAGTAACGTCAGCTGACCAGGATTTTAGCCACAGTGCTCTGCGTGCCTGAATGGCGAATCCGGAATTCTTAGCCGTAAGTTTAGTTAAATGTACTACGGCATCTGAAATAAATGAGTTAGCTAACTTAAGGGCTTTAAGCTTGTGTGTAATCTCATCTAATGGAGCTGATTCAAGTGTCTCTTCCAGAGACTCAAACCAAAATGCTGCTGCAGCCGTGACAGGCGCAATGCATGCAAGAGGTTGCAATATAAAACCTTGTTGAACAAACATTTTCTTAAGGTAACCCTCTAACTTTTTATCCATTGGATCTGAAAAGGCACAGCTATCCTCCACCGGGATAGTGGTACGCTTAGCTAAAGTAGAAACTGCTCCCTCCACCTTAGGGACCGTTTGCCATAAGTCCCGTGTGGTGGCGTCTATTGGAAACATCTTTCTAAATATCGGAGGGGGTGAGAACGGCACACCGGGTCTATCCCACTCCTTAGTAACAATTTCAGTAAGTCTCTTAGGTATAGGAAAAACGTCAGTACTCGCCGGTACCGCAAAATATTTATCCAACCTACACATTTTCTCTGGTATTGCAACTGTGTTACAATCATTCAGAGCCGCTAACACCTCCCCTAGTAATACACGGAGGTTTTCCAGCTTAAATGTAAAATTTGAAATATCTGAATCCAGTTTGTTTGGATCAGAACCGTCACCCGCAGAATGAAGCTCTCCGTCCTCATGTTCTGCAAATTGTGACGCAGTGTCTGACATGGCCCTAATATTATCAGCGCACTCTGTTCTCACCCCAGAGTGATCACGCTTACCTCTTAGTTCTGGTAATTTAGCCAAAACTTCAGTCATAACAGTAGCCATATCCTGTAATGTGATTTTTAACGGCCGCCCAGATGTACTCGGCACTACAATATCACGCACCTCCCGAGCGGGAGATGCAGGTACTGACACGTGAGGCGAGTTAGTCGGCATAACTCTCCCCTCGTTGTTTGGTGAAATATGTTCAATTTGTACAGATTGACTTTTATTTAAAGTAGCATCAATACAGTTAGTACATAAATTTCTATTGGGCTCCACTTTGGCTTTAGCACATATAGCACAGATATCTTCCTCTGAATCAGACATGTTTAACACACTAGCAAATAAACTAGCAACTTGGAAATACTTTTCAAGTAATTTACTATAATATGAAAACGTACTGTGCCTATAAGAAGCACAGAAAAAGTTATGACAGTTGAAAATTAATAAACTGAAAAGTTATAGCATCAAATCTTTGTAAAAAAACACAATTTTAGCAAAGGATTGCTCCCATTAGCAAAGGATAACTAACCCTGATAGCAGAAAAAAAAAATACAGAAATAAACGTTTTTTTATCACAGTCAACTACAATCTCACAGCTCTGCTGTGAGTGATTACCTCCCTCAAAACAAGTTTTGAAGACCCCTGAGTTCTGTAGAGATGAACCGGATCATGCAGGGAAGACAATAAACTTCTGACTGAATTTTTTGATGCGTAGCAAAAGCGCCAAAAAAGGCCCCTCCTCCTCACACATAACAGTGAGAGAGATCAGTAAACTGTCATAAATTAAATAAAACGACTGCCAAGTGGAAAAAAATAGTGCCCAAAACATTTTTTCACCCAGTACCTCAGAAAATTAAACGATTTTACATGCCAGCAAAAAACGTTTAACATTAATAAATTGAGTGTTATTAAAAAGCCTGTTGCTAGTCCCTGCAAATTAGGCTAAAGTTTTATGCATACAGTATAATTCCAGTGAAGTGCCATTCCCCAGAATACTGAAGTGTAAAATATACATACATGACAGCCTGATACCAGTTGCTGCTACTGCATTTAAGGCTGAGTTTACATTATATCGGTATGGCAGAATTTTCTCATCAATTCCATTGTCAGAAAATAATAAGCTGCTACATACCTCTTTGCAGATTAATCTGCCCGCTGTCCCCTGATCTGAAGTTTACCTCTCCTCAGATGGCCGAGAAACAGCAATATGATCTTAACTACTCCGGCTAAAATCATAGAAAAACTCAGGTAGATTCTTCTTCAAATTCTACCAGAGAAGGAATAACACACTCCGGTGCTATTATAAAATAACAAACTTTTGATTGAAGGTATGAAACTAAGTATAATCACCACAGTCCTCTCACACATCCTATCTATTCGTTGGGTGCAAGAGAATGACTGGTAATGGCAGTTAGGGGAGGAGCTATATAGCAGCTCTGCTGGGTGAATCCTCTTGCACTTCCTGTTGGGGAGGAGTTAATATCCCATAAGTAATGGATGATCCGTGGACTGGATACACTTAACAAGAGAAACTAATCTTTTGTACTCTAAAATCATTGTCCATATTTTAAAGAAAACGGGCACCTCAATTAAGATATACTGGGACGACCTTGAATTTCCTTGGGAAAAATAAAATTTATGCTTACCTGATAAATTTCTTTCTTTCCGGACATGGAGAGTCTATGACGTCATTCAAATTACTAGTGGGATATTCACTCCTGGCAAGCAGGAGGAGGCAAAGAGCACCCCAGCAAACTGTTAAGTGTCACTTCCCTTACCCATAATCCCCAGTCAGAGGTGCCTGAGGTTTAGTAAAAAATACTGTCTAATCTTAAGGGTGGGGTCGTGGACTCTCCATGTCCGGAAAGAAAGAAATGTATAAGGTAAGCATAAAACATAAATTATGCTTACCTGATAATTTCCTTTTCTACTGATGAAAAGAGTCCACAGCTGCATTCATTACTTTGGGGAAATAAGAACCTGGCCACCAGGAGGAGGCAAAGACACCCCAGCCAAAAGCTTAAATACTCCTCCCACTCCCCTTATCCCCCAGTCATTCTGCCAAGGAACAAGGAACAGTAGAAGAAAAATAAGGGTGAAAAGGTGCCAGAAGAATATAAGGACGCCCCACATAAAATTACGGGTGGGGAGCTGTGGACTCTTTCCATCAGAAGAAAAGGAAATTATCAGGTAAGCATAATTTATGTTTTTCTTCTTAAATGGAAAGAGTCCACAGCTGCATTCATTACTTTTGGGAAAACAATACCCAAGCTATAGAGGACACTGAAAGCCAAGACGGTTAGATACAATAGGCGGCCCATACCGAGAGCACCAGGCCTGAACCTCTACTCAATAAAATAAAAAAATTCTGCTTCATCCGAACCCGAAAAAAAATTTCAAAGAAAAAGCCCCAGTGACACTGACTCGCAGCTAGTCCAGAGCCAAACTATAGACCGCAAAACGACTCGAATGAGCCAACAGTCCACCAAGCAACAACGTCGCCCAACAGACGGTCCCCCACCACTCATCCCTCACAAATGAAGGGGAAACCAGCCGAAATCCCCAAGGGAAAAAAGGCAAAGGAGGAACTAGGAGACCGAAAGGTCCCTTAATACAAAAATCAGCACCCCCAAGAGTGGGCCCAGCTCAAAGAGACCCAAATAAACCCAAACAGGGAAGGAGGCCACGCCTATACCAAACGAAACCCGGGATAATACCAGGCACGGAGACAGAAAAGACGTCTGCCCAACATCCTGCAAGCATGGAATGCAACTAAAGAGGCAAAGTCTTCCCAGCGCCTGCCCATAGAATACCCAAGTATTCGACCGTGAAAAAGCGTGTAATAGACCAAGGCGAAAACCCCAAGTCTGAGAACACAGAGCCCATAACAGGACGACACAGAGGGAGCTTGCAACGAAGAAGAAGAAGAAGCAGTCATCAAGAAACAGACCACACAAAACAGTCCCTCGACAGAGGGCACGCTCCAGGCAACCTAGGCCGCCGGACCTACTCACAGGTCCCTAAAAAAGGGGAACACAAAGCCTCCATCGAGGCCCCCTGAGAAGGAGAGTATACCCTCAGAACCTAAAGGAAGAGTAAACCCCTCTCCCTTAGACCGCTCGGACATTCTGACCTGCAGACCCAGCTAGGCCAACCCAGCCACAGGGATCCAATACAAGGGAACAAAGAAGCCCGAAACTGGTACAGGAACGAGCAAGATGGCAGAGTACAAGTACAACCCGACTCTGAAAACAGACAAGGCCATAGACTTAAGGATCTATCAAAACAAGGCCCCACAGTCTGACTTGGAACCAGCAAGACTCCAGGTGGAATCAATTCCACCTTCCACTTCCCGACCCGGAGAAGCCCCAAGTAAGGACACCATCTCCCTAAGAGGAGAATATCCCCTAAAGAAAAAGGGAAGAGGTCGGAAGGGCAATAACCGTCCTCATGGCCCGAAGCCACCAGCTAAACGGGAAGAAAAATCCCCCGCAAATGTCCTAGAAAGGACCCCCTTACAAGTAGCTCGCCAAACAGCGGCACAGCCAACCCATTCGCCTGCAGAGCACGGGTACACTGACAAACTAACAGGGGAATGCAACCCTAAGGCGCACCAGAAATTAGAATCTAGTGCCAGCAGCTGGGTATAAACCCACAACCCTTGAGGAGCAAGCCACACAGCTAACCACTAGATGACATGTTGTAAAGAGTAATAAATACTCAGAAAAACAAGGTCAACCCCAACCAGGTAAGGTAGATGGAGCAAGGACATAGCCCCAGTTCCCACTACCGTGGAACACCCCGACCAGCCCTGAGATCCAAAACAACCCAAAAGTGGGACAGGAGAGAAGCCCCAGAAAGAAGAAGTCTCAGGGAGAAAAACAGGTCTTGGCACCTAATAGTTCAGGCATCTATACACTGGAACTAAACACCCCAACTGGCCAAAAAAACAGACAAAGGGAATGGAAGCATATCCAGAGAATCCGGAGAGCGAAGAGAACTCGAAAGCCCCACACCAAAGGAAGGAACCACCCCTAGGTAAAGTCCAACTCTCCAAGGAGCAAGGCTAGAAGTCAAATGAAGGGACTTCACAAGGCCTCAGGACAACAGAAGGGATACCTTGCAGTCCCCAAAACCCTACTAGCAGGGTTAGTCTCCCCATCACCTCCACACAGGCAGAGGACACAGGTAAGAGAAAGGTGCTAAGCCTTCCCAGCTCCAGGAAACCCCAAGCTTAACAAGTACCTACAGAGATCAACCAACATCCGGAACACAGATCCCCAAAAGGAGATCTAACTCACCCGGAGACAATGAATGAAGACCCAAGGGTCTCATAACTCAGTCAGACTGTACATGGCCAAGAGTAAGCGCTACATCTAGATACACTTAAAAAACAGCTTACACGCAACCCTTTAAGTTGCCAAGAGCTGCAACAGGTTTCAAAATGCAAAAACTTTCCGCATGCTGGACAGCTATCCATACAAGCTGTTGGATCAAGCCCCAATAGGACCATCCAGAAGCCTAAAACTGAAGGCCAAACCACTCAAACAGTGGTAACGGGGCACTAAGCCCGCCAGCCCTCCCCCACATGGAGGAGGAACTCTAGGTTCTGATGAAATCAGATGTCAGAGTGACGCAGCGGAATACTCCCCTGCCCGGTCATCTATGACTGAAGGCTATAAGGACTGAAACAATCCTTCCCAACCTTGCAAAACCACAGGTCCTCTCGAAAACTTAGTTGAACATTAAAAACAATTATAACGTTAGCACTCAGCGCTACTACCGAACCAGTCAAGCAGAAACAGCGCCACGTGTCTGAAAAGCCACAAACCGAACGAACCGACAGTACCAGCCTGTACACAGGGTCCTAACCGGCAAGCTGCATAAATTCTCCCACATAGGGGAAAAAAAAGAAAACAGACATTATTAAACATAGGACTACATGTCCAAACAACTTCCGAAGAAGTAACAAAGAGTATCAATCCCAGATGGTTCCCAAAGGAAACAAAAAAACAAATAAAAGACATCCCATCGTATACAAAATAAAATATAAGGCAACCCGAAGGTTAACGCCCAAAAGACACAGGCCTATCCGCAGGACCAGCCAAACGGAGCCCTATCTTTCAAAAAACTGGGAAAGATCTCAAACAAATGACAAACATAAGATAACCCCAAATGTCTAATGAGATGCACCATTCGAATTATCCGACTGAAAAAGATGTCTGAGCAACACGCTAAGGCAAGCAATCCTGTACGAAAAGGCACAACACTCAAGAACAGTTACAACCGCAGGGAAATGTAGAGGCCCGCCCCAAGGCAGAAGGCCCGGGACAATAGGGTTCAAGCAGAATCTCAAATAAACATCTGGACTCTGCAGACGGACCATCGCCAACATTATCTGGAAGCGAAAATGTGCTACAACCTCCAGGGGGGAACACGCCACCACGTATTGAGGAACCATAAACTGGGTTACCCGCATGTGCAGAAGTATGAATTGGTAGGGAACTCGCCTCTTGGAGGACGGGGCCCCCCGAGGCGGATGGCTCAGCAGTCCCCCGATTCCCCGAGCCCAAGGAACCAGGCGCTCTTATATGGCATACGAAACAAAACTGGTTGACATGTGTCAACAAGGCCAATCCGGAGTTGTCACCGGACAAAGAATCTGAAATCAAAATAGTCTCAGTATCAGAATCCTCCGTAACTGAATCTGAAATTAGCACAGTCTCAGAATCCTGGATAGAGGAAATGTCAATATGGACTTAAGTAGTAAAACAAAAACTGCACCTGACACCCACAATTGCTGGGGCACTCACCACCTCCTATGACCAGACCCCTACGGACTAAAATATCTTCTTCCCCACACGGTCGGGAATGCGGAAATGGGGAACGGAACGGAACCACGCCCGAACACAAGGTGAACCGTACAGTCCAAAAAAGCGTGCCCAACCAAAAGGCTGTATCACTTCTAAAGGCCTAAAAGTTCCAACCACGAGCCCGTAAACATCACACATAAGGAAGTTGAATCACATAACAAACATGATTATAAACCCCCCTGGCTCAATAACCCCTCTCAGGAGATATTAACCCTCGATTCCATTCTAACAGAGACTCACTGAGACCCTTATGTCATATAGTTAGGCCCGCAAGGTGTTGTACCCTCTCGGGAAAACATTCACATTACAGTATATTGATCATAAAGTAAAATAAAACGATCTTACCGTAATCTACACCGTGCAACAGGAACACGGCCTTTCAAGTGTGATAAATAGTGGCATCGCCTACGCCATGGACTTGAGAAAAGAAAGCAGGCAGCGGAGCGAAGTTCGACAACGCCGATTGCTTGAGGAGCTGTTAATAGGAGTCGGGATGGTTTCGCAGAAAGACTCTCCCTGCATCTCCAGACTCTAACTTTCATCCAAGCCCTCACTGAGAGACTGACAGTACTACTTAAAATGCCTGTCCCATGCCAAAGAGTACTACCCTCCATAAGAGACAAAACAAAAATTAAAAATTTCTGACATGTCTTTGCCAACCTCCTGGGACGAAAGACAAAGAATGACTGGGGATGAGGGGAGTGGGAGGAGTATTTAAGCCTTTGGCTGGGGTGTCTTTGCCTCCTCCTGGTGGCCAGGTTCTTATTTCCCAAAAGTAATGAATGCAGCTGTGGACTCTTTCCATTTAAGAAGAGAATTTTATTTTCTTTCCTAAGACATGGAGAGTCCATAACGTCATTCCAATTACTAGCGGGAACCAATACGCAAGCTAGAGGAAACGGAATGAACAGGACAAGCAGACCTAAACAGAAGGCACTACTGCTTGAAGAACCTTTCTCCCAAAAGAAGCCTCAGCCGAGGCAAAAGTATAAAATTTGGGAAATTTGGAAAAGTATGCAAAGAGGACCATGTTGTCGCCTTGCAAATCTGTTCCACAGAAGCTTCATTTTTGAAAGCCCAAGAAGAGGAGACAACCCTAGTAGAATGAGCCATAATTCTCTCAGGAGGCTGTTGTCCAGCAGTCTTATAAGCAAAAGGAATCAACCAAAAGGAAAGAGAAGTAGAAGTGGCCTTCTGACCCTTACGCTTCCCTGAGAAACACACAAACGGCAGAATACTGACGAAAATCTTTAGTAGCTTGTAGGTAAAATTTTAAGAGCATGCAAAACATCCAATTTATGCACTACATTCCTTATGAGAAGAAGGATTAGGACAAAAGGAAGGAACAACAATTTCCTGGTTAATGTTTCGATCCAAAACCAGCTTAGGGAGAAACCCCAATTTAATATGAAGGACCACCTTATCCGCATGAAAA